>NC_056748.1:482809395-483067197 GCF_019279795.1 Protopterus annectens
CCGACAAGGAGTCTCGGACGATGGACCGCATTGGAAAGCAGATGTTCGCTTTAGCCACCTTCTCCAGAAGGGCGCTGAACTACTTGGCACACGTGATCCGACTTCAGCGGGACCTAATCAAAGAGTACGCTGGGTCACCCCCGGAGTCCATGTCGGCCGAGGACAAAAGAACCTTCTTGACACGAATGGCCACTCTAAAGTCAATTTCCAATACTTGTATGTGGCTTCTCTCCCATGCGTCGGAGGGAACGGCTAGAGCCAGTGGAGCAGGCATCGCCTTGCGGCGCCATGCCTGGCTCCGCCTTTGCGATTTTGCAGAACCTTTCAAGGCATCCTTTGCGAACACTCCCTTTAAAGGTTCTACCTTGTTTGGCAAGACCGTCCACGATACGCTACTCCAGAGCGAGAAAGACGGGAAGACGTCTGCCATCGGAATCCGCTTCTCGGCTCCTCAAAGATCCTTTTCCAGGAACCAGAGAGGACAAAAGAAGATGTGGTTCCGGAAATCTCAACAATCCCGTTTCGCTCCGGACCCTTCATCCTTCAGAGGCAGGGGGAGGACAAGGTGGACGCCGGCCCAGAGGCAGAGGGGGGCCGAAGAATTTCGGGTCGAGGGAACCCTTTTCTGATCGACCCGCGCAGCAACCCTGAGGGGTTGCCCGACTGCTCCTCTCTGGAGGCAGTCGGGGGGGCGTTTTTTGGAACACCCAGCACATTGGTAGTCCATTACAACAGATTGCTGGATGCTCCGAATAATATCCAGAGGTTATTCTATCCCCTTCGCGAATCCTCCCCCTCAATTGGGATGCCTCCCCGATGTCCCACCCGATCAGAGGGAGGCTGCAGCTTTAGAGATAAAAGAGCTGCTAAGAAAAAGAGCCATCCAGTGCTTCCCCCCAGACCAGTCCAGATTAGACATTTACTCCAGGTTCTTTTTGGTGCCAAAAAAGACGGGGGATTTAAGGCCAATTCTCGACCTGTCTGCATTGAGCCTATCTGTTGCCAAGGAAAAATTCTGGATGGTCACCATTCAGTCTATTCTACCTCTCTTACAGGAGAATGACTGGATGTGCTCCATAGACCTCAAGGATGCATAACTATCACATTCTGATGAACAGGCGATCCAGGAGGTTTCTCCGCTTTCGGTTAGGGGCCAGTCATTATCAGTTCAGGGTCCTCCCCTTCGGCCTCACCACAGCCCCCAGAGGGTGTTCACCAAATTAATGGCAGTTGTGGCCCACCTGAGGCTTCAGGGACTACAGGTCTTTCCTTACCTGGACGACTGGCTCCTTGCCGCTCCCACCAGGCATCTACTATGCTCAACCAGGGATTATTTCATGCGTCTGGCCCATCAGTTGGGGATCACCATAAATTACAAAAAATCGTCCCTTCAACCTGCTCAGGTCCTGGACTTCATAGGGGCCAGAATAGACACGCTGCAGTCCAAGGCCTTCCTGACATCGGACAGACTCCGCAATGTAACTCTCCATGTCTTAGCCCTTCTACAGTCTCCAGCCCCACGGGCGGAATTAGTCCTGAGGGTTTAGAGTCTATGGCGGCGGCTATCAACCTTTCACCTCTAACCCGCCTGAATATGAGGGTTCTTCAATGGACCTTACAGGTCCAGTGGTCCATCCTTCGACATCCATTGTACTCCCCGATTCGCCTCAGCAGGGTTTGCAGGGAATCTCTACTTCGGTGGCTTCATTCCCAAGAGCTTTGGGATGGACGGCCCTTTTTGATGCCTCTACCCCAAGCCACGGTGACCACGGACACTTCTTGCCTAGGGTGGGGGGGGGCATTGCATGGGCAAAACTCTCCAAGGCACGTGGACCCCAACAGAGACCGTTCTGCATATCGGTGTTCTGGAGATGAGGGTGATGCGTCTAGCGTTGCAAGCACTCCATGCCCTCCTTCCTCTAGGGACTATTGCAATTCAGAAGGACAACATGTCAGCCATCTGGTACATCACCAAACGGGGGAACCAGGTCTTACCCCCTTTGCAGAGAGGCCATGAGAGTCTGGGAGTTGGGCGATTTCCACCAACTGTTTTCTGCTAGCAACGCACATTCCAGGTCGGTCCAACATTCTAGTGGACAAGCTGAGTTGGACTATCCTCTCACCTCACGAGTGGTCTCTGAACCCCTTAGTGGTGAAACAGATCTTCCTCAAATGGGGGTCAACCTTGCTGCGATCTGTTCGCATCGCCTTCGAACGCAAAGTGCAGCAAGGTTTTTGCCCTAATTCTCCCTCCGGGGGAGACCCCCAGAGACGCTGTAGTTCATGCTTGGCCATCCGGTCTTCTTTATGCTTATTCTCTTCCGTTAATGACAAAATTCTTGCAGAAAACTCGGTGGTTGGGGAGCAAAGTTATCCTCATAGCCCCATTCTGGCCTCGTCATACTTGGTTCCCATACCTACAGTCTCACCTCATGGCTCCTCCTTGGATCTTAGATCCCATTCCGGATCTGATTTCTCATCCTTTGGGATTGAAAACTCCGAACCTGGATGACCTCAAGTTTTCTGCTTGGTTGATCCAGTTCCATTAGTGGCTAGGACTCCCGGCATCTCGTCCACAGTGAAATCCTTCCTGGTGGCGGCACATAAACCTTCTACCAGGAAAGTTTACAACAGTAAATGGAAAAATTTTTCTATCCGTGCCGGGCAAAGGAATCTAGACCCCTTTATGGCCCCTATTCCAACGGTACTTGAGTTCTTATCTCGCATCTTTCATCAGGGGGCCAGTTAGTCAACTGTGAAGGTTCAAATGGAGGCCATCTCCCACTTTCACATAGGAGACAACCTTGGTCCTTTAGCTTCCTCTACGATCTGTAAGACCTTCTTGAAGGGTACCTTCCTTTTAAGACCTCCAGTCAAGAATGCGGTTCTCCTGTGTGATCTAACCTTAGTCTTCCGGGCTCTTACTGCCTCCCCCCCCTTTGAGCCTGCAGCTTCGGTTGACTTAAAGTATTTGTCTTGGAAAACTGCCTTCTTGATAGCTATTACCTCAGCTAGAAGGGTGTCTGAGCTTCAGGTTCTTTATACTAAACCTCCGTATCTTGTCTTCCATAAGGACGGAGTATCCCTCAGGACAAATCCCTCCTTTTTACCCAAAGTGGCTGCCGAGGCTAACATTAACCAATCCATCAACCTACCTGTTTTCTTTCCTAAGTACCAGAACAAAGGAGAGTACAGACTTCATTCATTAGATGTGCACAGACAATTGCGTTTTTATTTGCATAGAACTGCTGCCTCGCATAAATCGGAGCAGCTCTTTGTCTCCTTTGCTAAGTCATCTCTGGGCAAACCTGTAACGAAGGTGACCCTAGCTAGGTGGATATCCCAATGCATTCTACTCACATACAAAATTTCTGGTCGGCCTGAGCCCGTAGGAGTTCGTCCTCATTCTACCCGTTCTATGGCTACTTCTGCCTCCTTTTGGTCAAGGGTACCCTTGGATGACATCTGCTCGGCTGCTACTTGGGCTTCCTCTCATACCTTTTTTTTCTCTTTAAAAATTAGATCTGATATCCAGAGGTAGCAAAAAGAGAATAAGTACGCTATGCTAAGGTCCAAACGTACTCAGAACAATAGTAAATCCAAATAATTGTTTGAGGAAGGGTTTATCCCGAAAGCGCTAACCTCTTCTTGCATAATAAAGTATTTTATAGTGCTTTTACTCCAGCAGTGTCCTGCTACTTTTTATTTGGATATCCAGAGGTAGGGCAGCCTTTGGCTCTGCAGTGCTCCGAAATATTCTTCCTTGAGGACCTCACAAGTTTTTAGTAGCTGGGGACTCTGTCCCACAGGTTGCTGATCAAATAAAGTTAACTATTTCAGATAAAGAAGTTATGTACTTACCATAACGTTCCATCTGAGTAGGTAACTTCATTTGTCAGCAGCCGACCCCCCCCCCCGTCCCCCTAACCTGTAGTTCGTTCCATGGATGATTAAGTGATCCATTCCTTGCAGGTATCAGGTTAGGAGGTTCAGATTTGTGTTTGTGTTAGTATTGGCTGATATTTGGGCAAACTTGAACTGAGGACTGGAAGGAGGTAGCAGTGTATTATGGGTAAGGGGGAGGAGCTAGGAGCTCAGATCTCTAGCTTGGAAAGCTGCCGGCTCGGATCCGGGGTCGGATCTGATACCCACAGGTTGCTGACAAATGAAGTTACCTACTCAGATGGAACGTTATAGTGAGTACATAACTTCTTTTTCACTGCTTTAACTTTCGCAAGAATATGTGAATTACAAGCTTTTAGGGCAACTTCAGCCTATTTCCCCTTTCATAAATATAAGGATATCTTTGAGAACCATTCCTTCTTTTATACCAAAACTGGTTTGAGGGTTGACATTGGATCAGTATATTCCATCTACCTGTATTCTTTCCAGAACCAAAAAATAAGAGGAGAGAATTCTGCACAATGTGGAGGTCTACAGTTCACACTGATACTGTGTTCACATGACAAAGGACTTCATTAGTTCTAATCAATTCATTTTCTGTGAAACTAAGAAAAAGGGATGGTCAGTATCAAAGCAGGCTGTTTCAAAATGGTTGTTCCATGCTGTTCAGTTCAAACAAGGTCAGAATCCATTTTACCAAGGCTCCTGCTACTTCTGCTGCTTTTTGGTGGACTCTAGAAATACTCAAGAAGTCGTAGGCTGGTCTTTTTTTCATAATTTTATCAAACACTAAAAATCTGACTTTGTCTCTAGGGCCAGAACCATTTTCTACAGGCTCCTAGACTCTGATCCTTCATCCTTCTCTCTGTTTCTATTTGTCCTATAGAGCTTAGGCTTTTGCAAAAGTGCTGAAATGCTGAACATACTGTTGCAGTATAAACACCCTCCCTCCTTCTCTCTTGTTTATGCCAGGGTGGGGGCATTCCTATTATTAATATTATTATTGTTGTTCCCTAGCATATACTCTGTTGGCAAGGCTGTAATTTCCATAGTTTTAGGGGCAGCAAAGCTCTGACATTTTTTTAGCACCTGTGCATGTGTTTTTCTATAGGCTCGCCTTCTCTAATAGACATAGGAGCATGTGGAAGATGCTGTAAAGCTTTAGAAACTGGTTGGGTGTCTGATCCCAAGGCAGGATACATCCCATATAGCCTAAGCTACTGCAGCAGTGATCTGTTTGAATGTCTAATGTTACAGTAAAGTTTACTTACAAAACTGTACTTTGCCATTGCTTTGTAAGAAGAACTTCAGAGCTCCTTTTTTCATACAAGTGGTTGATGAACAAATTAATCACTTACTTTCTAAAGTAGCTTACTCTTGAGTCTTTCAATTCAACTGCCCATTAATCTAGTCCTGGAGAAAGTTATTTTGAACAACCTGGATGTTAAAAGGTATTTTTGTCTAAGAGAACTTTACATTTCAGAAAATCTGTGCATTTGTTTTTTTTTTTTTCACCCCGGGGATTCCACGTATGTCTCTCTTGGACAGGGGTAATAGATGCTGATCAAAGAAACAAGGCCAGAACTTGGCTAGGCTTGTGAGGGCCCTAGGGCCATTAGCCTAGTAATTTCCTTTGATACTAGTTATGTAGATGCCTACCATAACTTTTGATCTTCAGGAGATTAAATTTGGAAAGGTCTGAAACTGATCACCTTCTAGGTGTTGCTTTTCTTCCCTTATTGTTTATAGACTGGATTTCTTCAGAATTTTCTGTTTGTAGATCTTTAGTAAGCGTATGGCCAAAAGAGACCATCAAGAAGCTCAGCCACATCACCCATTCCTGGTGGGAAACTAGCAGTTCCCCCATTAAGTCAACTTTTTCTACATATTCCTGGTGAAAATTTGTGGTCACACTTCCAGTCATCCAGACTGGTTTCAAAGGTTGCTAGGGAAGTTCTCTGCTTTGATGGGTATAAAGGCAGACCGTTATCGAAATGGGAGTATACATTGTGTAAATTCAGTCACACCATCTTGATTTCTTGATGTGATAGTATAGGTTTAGGTGTCTAGAAGGTTTAGGTGTCTAGAATGGGTGTTTGCTTTACCATTTGTTCTATTTAAGTGTAGGAGTTCAGAGTGCTGGGTCATTCATAAAATGGAAAGCTAAGTGGATGTAAAACAAGATGGCTTTTAGTCTGTTGGAGTAACTAAGGGTACTGAGACTTGAGATTTTTTGATGAGGAAAGGTTGAGGACTCTTAAGCTGATTTAGGTGCTTGGTGAGTACATGCAGAAAGGGTGCATTATATTCAGTGATGGGCCTAATAAAGGATGAATGAAGCGAGACTAATTTCTTTGGATCTTGAGGAGATGTCATGAAGGATAAGCTGTGCAAGGTAGGATTTTCTAACCACCGCAGAGATATGGTGGTCAAAGGAGGGTCTGTTATCAGTATATGTACCCAAGGCCTTGATGACTGTGTCATATTTAAGTAGAATTTTATCTGGTAAGCTTTATGATAGATTTACCAAAAGAAAGTATGTTGTGTCTCTTGCAGTTAAGGGGAAGCCTGCGACTACTACACTATGTATTTGTTTGGTCCAGTCCTTGCTGGAGAATTTAAGTATCAGACTGGGATTTGATAACTGCCCCCAGTTTACAGTCATCAGCAAACTTGGTTAGCCAGAATCCTTTGATATCAGCTTTTAGTTAACATAAATGTATACCAAAGAAGAGGGTACCAAAGACAACCTTTTGTGGAGCATCAGTAGTGACATTTTTCTGTCTAGAGCAAATACCTCTGACCTTAATGGTAATGGTTCTGACAATCCATTACCAACCCAGCCCAAGTATGTAAGGGTTAATGTTGAGTTTGAAGAATATGTCAATAATCCCAGTACGGGGAGTAGTGTCAAAAGGCTGTAGCGAGGTGTGGATACCAGTATGTGTGTGTGAACTGAATGCCCCTTATCCGTGGCCTCCGTAACCCTTTCAAAGAACTAAACCAGGTTGAGCCAACATGATTTGCCTTTTACAAAGCTGACCTGATGTGTATCCAGGGATATGTCACCCATATCATTGTTTATTCGTTTAGCAATAATATGCTTCAAAGCCTTGCAAGTAATACTAATGAGACCAATAGACCTGCAATTCCCAGTATCCTTAGAGGGGCCATCTTTATGCAAGGGCACCACAACTGCTATTCTCCATTCCACATGAACATAACTAATGGAAACTGGAGAGACTTGGGTTGAAAGGTGGCTGAAGAGGTTTGTTCAGTGGTAGTTTACATTTCTTAGAATTCAGTGTATTCTGGGCCCATGGCTGTAGTCAAGTGTTTAAAGAAAATTCATTTTTTGAAGTTGTAAGTTACAGTGGTTTACGTTAACTTTTGGCTTTCAAAGTGTGAAGAATGTGTTGAGGCATTGTTGGCAAGTAACACTAAAAATAAACTTTTCACTTTTAACAGAAAGGCAGGGGAGATGTGAAGAGAAAAGGAAAGCCGGATCCGTATGCTTATATCCCCCTGAACAAAGCCCAACTGAACAGAAGGTAAGTAAGCTGTAATACTGGATTGTGTGATCGTGGAATTGCCAGGATTATGATGAGATCTGCTACTGCATTCAGAGATTTTTATTGCTCACTACTTTCCAGCATCAAAGTATTGTTGCCGTTTGACATTTTAAGTTGTTTTTTTTTTCTTTTTTTCTTCACTCTTTAATTTTTGTTACTGTGTATGAAATGTGCAGTGCCTTTCATTTAACTTAAGGAACATCAAACACACTCATTGTCCCAAAAGGAGAGCAACAGTGCTATTAGTGGAATTTTCATCAGTCTCCACCTTTGCTGCTGAGTGACAGTACTAGTGTACAGTAACATTTCTCTTACCTTCTGTCCATTGTTATAAAATCATAACCTCTGAATTTCACTGCTGTTTTATCCCTGCTTCTATCTACTTGCCCTATATCTGTCACCCTCCATCCTTCCTTATGAAACCAAAACTTTATTTTCACTCCCTCTTTGCCTCTTATTCTGCCAACCCTCCTCCATCCTACTCTTATGAAAAGCAAAACGTATTCTCCTTTATGTAGTAGTTGAACAAGAGCAGTCATCTATCTTCTAAACTTCAGATTATGAGAAGGGATCAGGCGCAACATCCCTTCATCATGAAAGGTACCCATATATGCCACTAAAGCACATACTTGTTCTCTTTTTCTGGTGTTATAAAAATGTTTTAAATACCATGGGTACCACAGAAGTACAGCATGTCTACCTTCTCTACACAGTCTGCATATCTTGATATAATGTTGACCTCCCCAAACCAGTGACATGCCAGCTGGTGAACTGATAATCCTGTAAGTTTTCTTTTTCTTTAAATTGTTTAAGGATGGTCTTGTAGTCATCTAAGTTGATGTCGCAGTGCAGTCCATATTAACCTGTGCAAGGTGGTTGGACTTGGTTTAATCACCTTGGAATGATGATGAATGGAGAAGGTAAGAGATTTGGATGCCAGGCACTGGCCAAAATGTCTGCCTTTGAAGCCCATCTATGTAAAGGCCTTCATCTTCTTGCAGCCTGTATACTTTCCCCTAGGCCAGTGTAGGATTGAGCATGTGCTTGTTTTCATCTGAGCTGCTGAGGAGACCATGAGAGGTGCGTTTTGGGCTTTCCACTGTTGATCTTCCAACACTTGAGCATCCATAGTAACACTGTGACTGATTTGGTCTTATTTAGTGGTTTAGAGATCACCCTTCACCAACAGAGATTTGGTAGTTGAACTCTGACTTACTGAATCTAATCCTTTTACATTTCTTTAAGTCAAAGGTATGCTTCCACTGTTAAGTATCTGTTAAGATCTGTCCTTAAGAGTGCAAGACTGTACCATTAGGGAATGGGGTTTGCAGTTAACACAAAGCTGTATGTAGGACTTGACAGCCTGAAAGCACCTCTTTTATTTGACCACCTGAGTGCTGGTGGCTTTTTTTTCTGACTCTCAGCATGTCAGCCATTCTGTCCTTTGTAAGGCATTTAGTGTAGGCTGCCTGCTGGCTATGGATAGATTACTGTCTGTGTCCCTCTCCTTTAGTTCTACCCTAGAACTGAAGTTTTGAGGCCCATGAGGCTTCTAGTCTCTGAGACAGAAAAAGATAATGAAACATTCTTTCCCAGATGACACCCCACTTAATATGACAGAATGTAAACTGTCAAACTTTTCAAAGACCATTTGGAGCGATTGGGATTCCTTTTAGATACCTTAAAACTGTTTGTCCTTTTTTTAAAAAAATGTAAATATCCTTTAAAAACAGGACAGTGTGCTTTGGCAGAAATTTACAAGCTTTGTATTAAGCAGATACATAATTAGCAGCATGTAAGCTATCATTAACTGCTCCTTACAAATTGTTACTTCTGGCAGGTGCACTCTCCCCTTTCTAAGGCACTGAATTTGCGAATACTAGCCCTTGCTTAGAACCCCCCCCCCAATGTTTGCATGGCCTTTAAGTTGCTGCAAACTGGAAGTAGTCCCCTGTATTTCAGGAGGAATTCACGTAGTGAATCAGACTTGCATTAAATTAGTGGTTGATTATTCCTGCCTACACGAAGGACCCAGTGCATCATAGCTTTGGCAATTTGAGTAATATCACTGGTGAAGAGTTGAAACACCAGTCCTCCTGAGCATCTCATCCTTAAGAAGATCACTGTCTGTACAGTTGTTTAGCATACCTGTAAAGGGGAGTGTTTGACACTGCAGTGACATTGGCTGCATGGTTCATATCTGTAGTTATTTGCTACTTATGCTAGATCCTTTTACCAGGCTGCATAGTTGTCTGATTTCTGATTGCCTTAGCATTGACCATTCTTTTCTGCAGATGATAATATAGTATCTAATGGGTTTGAGAGCTCACCTGTTCTCCTTTGTGAAGGGAAGGCAGAGCTCCAAGGAAATAGGGACTTCAAACAAACCAGCTTGAACTGGGGGTGGTTGTTTTTCATTCTTTAGGCATTTGGAAAGGTAACTGAGCCCAGATCCCCTCCTGTTGTATCTAAATGTCTGGGTTGTGATTTGACATGTGAACAGATAGTCAGCCATCAGTTATACCTACAGTGCAGAAAGGCTGTGTGGGTATAACATTGAGTCATAGATTGGGATGCTTCTTAAAACTGCTTATGTCCTGAGGAAAAATAAAGCAAACAGATGTTCTCTGTTGTTTGAACCTCCACCTTTTTCATGTAGCTGAAGATACATGCTGGCTTTGGATGGTTATATATGTGCAAGACTAGAGCACCTCAGAGACTGATCTGTTCAGCATTTGGGACTAAATGATCTTCACCCGTTTCTGATCTGTGCAATAGTGTAAGTAAGTGGTAGGTAATTCTGGAACATTCCCCTTTCTGTAGCATGAAGATTTCAGTGCCTGTCAATCACTCTCACTGATCCCACATATAATAGTAAAATTCAGAGAAGATGGTTCAAAACTTATTCCAATTGCCCCATGGTGGCTCAGAAGGGCATGATTTCAGGTGGACAGGAACACATTTCAGTAAAAACCAAAGAAGCCCTCTTGACTGAGAAGTAACAGCTAGATAGCTTGCTTCTCATTTAGACTTTCGGTTGCTGCCACATTCCCTAGCAGAAGTTGAAGTTAATAAAGCTGCCTGCCAGTAAATCTTTAACTTGTCTAACTTATTCTGCCAAGTGGGAGAGCTTTTCCTTCTATCCAGAGGTATAACATGTAACATCTCAATCGGTTAGTTTGCAAGTGACCCTGATGCTATCTTGGACTTTTATGTTGTCATTCTATAAAAGCATTGTAGTTTCAGGGATTTTTGCACTACACGACCTCATGAAAGACAAACCTATAACCAAGTTCTGCATTTTTCCTCCTGTTTAGACAACAAACTTCATAATCTACAAGCTTGCCCATCCTCCATTTAGGTTGTCTGGTTCAGCAGTCCATAGGGAACCCTGATTATCCTTTCATAAAGACTGGATAGTATCATAGGCTTACCCCACATTTTTATCTGAAATGGTTTATAAATTGTGTTAAATGAATACATTAATCTCTCTTACTGTTCTGGAATTGTGATCCAGGGAGGTGAGAGACTTTCTTACCCTTGTTGTGTCTGTTTGGCGCAGAGATTTAAGACTGTGTGTTGCTGTGTACTTGGGCCCTAGGGCAGTCCTAAATATAATTTCCACCACTTCCTTTTGCTTGCTGTGTTACTCTGTGCAAATTACTTAATTAGTCATAGTCTCTCTTGAGGGGGATCCAAGAGGCAATATCCAGCAAGTCTGCCAGGTTAACTTTTTTTTGTCAGCTCAAATCCCCAGACAATAAATAATGCCATGTCTGTGGAACTGTAAAAAAGTTTAATAATAAAGGTTAAGAGCTTTAATCCTACTATTGAATACAGATTGTTCTAAGGACTACATTGCGTGTATCTAGCTATTTGCATGACTTGCCAGTCATTCTATGTGGAGAAAAGAGAACATATTCTATATTCTCATTTTTACAAGCACATTTCTGATGTAATACAACATAGGTGCATTAAGTAGACATGTAACTTAGTGTGAAAATTTTATTAAGATTTTTTTATTATTTAACACTTTCTCCCTCTTTTAGGAGTAGCAGTTGGTTAAACTTACTTGGCAAGTGAGACCAAATGTCACGCACCTTTTTGGGTTAAATGAAAATGTATTCATTATTAGTGAGATTAAATTAGGTTCAGCAAGGAAGTGAGTGCTTTAAGTGAAATTTTAATATTTTTGTTTTCGATATGAGTTTTTATTATTGAAAAAAGTTTTGTTGTTTCTGCCTCTGTTCATTGTCGCATGATTTCTGCAATGTTATAAATGTTTAGGTGTATGTATTGCTTGTTCTAAAGTTTATATTTATTTGTAGAATGAAAGTGCTTAACCTTTTATATTAAGCTTTCTACAATTCTACAAATGTGGCATTTTGTTTGGTGGTGATGCGAACTGAACAAGTAAATCAGTGTCCTTTATTCCAAGAAAGAGCAACTTGGAGTTTATTCTTTAGTGTGCTATTCCACCAGGATTCCTCATTTTTGGTACTTGTTGCTGAATTCCTCATTTTTGGTACTTGTTGCTGAATTCCATTTGGATTTACCTTGCGTTTTTTGTGGTTATTTCGACAGCGCAAGGTTACAAAAGAGTCGTGGCACTTATTGGATAGTTTGTGACTTTACGTTGCAACTTGTTTTCGTGATTTCTATTCAACTTTCTAAGTATATAAGAGCAGTCTTTAAAATGTGTCCCTAGATTTTGAGCATTTGGATTTATTAGTTATGATGGAACAGTCGACTTTCTCAGTGATTTATATAAATTGCTCTCTAATATTAGATACGCATGTGAAGTTGCATGTTTTACATGTCTATGCGTAAATATGTACACCTCTGTTATTTATTATCAAGTTTAACCCCTCTTTTCCCATGTGTAATTCTAACTATTTTTATTTGGAACTTTTATCCAAGGAACTGTGCTGAAAAGGGACTGTCTTAGCATACTGTAATTATCCTGGTTATCAAATCAAACCACTTTATTTTTTGGCTGTGTCCCTTTTTCTTGTGCTAAGAGGTTGAGAGCTATGCCTCTGTGTGCTTGGGTAACCTTTCTGTCCAACCTGAACAGATTGATTTCCTTTGTTTGGCTAATCTCTCTATCCACCATTCCCAGAAGGATTTTTCTACAGGTGTAACAGTAACAGAGAATTTTAAACTTCTAAAAAAACATAATCTGCTTTCTGAATCATAATTCCACAAACGTAATACTTGCTGCATAGAGGCAGTGGTATCAACCCCCCTTTTCTTGTTTTGTACATAGGTCGGGGTTGTCGCATCAAAAGTGAACCTAACCTAAAGCCAGTGTTCATGCTTCCAGATATTGCTGCTAAAATACAAAGTCTTTCAGAATCCATTGTTGTCTTAACATGGAGCAAGACTAGACTAATTATTTGCAAAAGGCTATTAGTGCTCTGTCATGACTGAATTTTAAGGGATTTTTGTTGTGTACTGTTAGGAACCAGGGTGGATTGTAGCAATGCCATAAAAATTATGAAGAGCTATCTCACTGTGTTGCTTTTGTCCAGTAAACCTAGTAGAATGTCTTGCACTTCCTATATCTTAGAGATCTTAAGTGTTCCAGATTTTGAGTTGATCGATGGCAGAAATTTTCTTCACAGGAGTCACCATGTTACCCTTAAATGTCCTAATTGTAGAGAAGTGTTTTTTTAAGGTCTTGTAGAGCTGGGCATTCCTAGACTTGGAGAAAGTATAAGGCCCCAAGAAAGCTGATTTGGGCAGTCCTGCAGTGGTGAAACATTGGTGAAATGTATGCAGGCTTTGTGCAAAGACCCAGCGACTGATGTATAAATAGTGCTCAGTCTCACAGAGGGGTATCCAGTGAGTGTAGGTGTTCATCAGTGTTCAGCTTTGAGCTCGCTGCTGTTCACACTCAAGAATGACTACATTAGCAAATAGATCAGAGGTGAACAGACCATCAAAGTTTGTGTATGCAGATGATGTGGCATTGCAGGTAGACTGTTGGCAAAAACTTAACAAAGGACAGGTGAATGGAATGCAAAACTGAGGGCACATAGGATGAAACTGAACAGATAAGGTAGTTGTAATGGCAGCAAATGGGGGGAAAAATCAGAAGAAGCTGAGAATTAAGATAGAAGGGAAAATGGTGGAACAGGTTAACAGCTTCAGGTGTCTGGTAGGGGTGGTTGAGAACGGAAGTCAGAATGAGGAGGTCAGAGCTAGAATCTGAGGAGCTGCAGCCAACTGGCACTTCAAGAAAATATGAGGGTGGCATTGAATTGAGAGAGAGAGTGACAGTTGACATAACACCCCAATCCCTTGTAGAAAATAAGGAAAAAGGAGGAGGATGACAATGCAGTACTTAGATAAAAATTCCCTTAATTTGCAACAAATACACGGGACTGAAAACCTCAAGTAATAATATTATAAGGAATACAAAGCAGCAACTGTACTTTTTATCAGAAAGCCATTGAGTCTGTAAACTTGATAGAAAGTGTACATTTTTTTTTAGTTTAGTTGGAAGTCATCCAGATTAATGAAGGTGAAACCTTTCCTCCTTTAGGTAAGGCAGACTCCTTCACACCTCGATCTCAGCTCTTCTGACATAATGAGGGGTGTATACCCAATGCTTCTTTTGATTCCTTCTTGCCTTGGCAGCCTCCAGCTATCTGTGGTTGAGCCAGAGCAGTAACTGTTGGTGTTCAGTGGAAGAAATATTGCTTCCATTTTGGGCAGTCTAATAAGACCTCCCCCACAATTTTTCCTCTGCAAGTAAGTGTGAAGTGGGCAGGCACCTTGTTATGGTAACAGGGAAGAAAGTAGGGAGGAAGGGTGACTGTACTGACCCAAGATTCAGATGCCACAGGATAACGAGAGGAGGGAGGGAGCTAATACTGCAATGAAGAATATACTTGGACGTCTATAGTTGTTATATTCTTAAGACAACAGTACTATGCTTATATTGTTCACCACTGCAGTAGTCTTTTCTTTTGTGAAACTTTTCAAAGTACATAGACCACTGTTGGAAGAGGATGTGTTGGATGAAATGATAGTTGCAAGATGGCTATGACAATTCCTTACATGGTTCTTAAAGCAATGTCCAGATTGCAAATGGGTGTGGACTCTGAGCCAAACAGCTGCAGCTTAAAATAGATTGAGTGTTATATGTACATACATACACACACACACATATTGCCAAGAATAGCATTAGTGGCTGCTGTGGCTGTAGTAGATGGTCCCTTACTTGCCCTGGTATGGTCCAGCTGAAAAAGCATCATAATAGTCACCCCTCCTTTTTCCATTTTTCTACATGGGGTTGGGGTGTTGTCACCTGTCGCCATCGCATGCTCTGTCTCTCTCTCTTTCAGTGCTGCTTGTGTACCACCTTCTGTCACACATTCCATCCATCTCTTTGCTGGATGCCTTTGTTTTCTTCTTGCCTTCTTCCTGTCAGCCCCAAGGCTTTTTTTCACCAGATTGTCTCCTGAATTCCTGCACTTGTGCACAAACCACCATAGTCTATCCACTTACATCTTCTTTGCTATTACAGCTACTCTAGCTTCTCCTCTGATAATCCTTATTTCTCCTTTCCCAGATCTGTCCCAGGTACTTAATGGCCATCACCTCTAGCTTCCTCGGCTGCTCTGCCTTTTACTGTCCAGGTTTCTGTACCATACAGTAGTACTGGTCACATCACAGTTTTGTACACCTTATTTTTCAGCTTCTTTGGCATTCCTCTGTCATACCCCAACAACGGTGAATAATGCAGGAATACTCAACCAACCAAAATTCTCAAAAATTCATGCAAAATGGAACTTTTCAAGAGGCCCAGTGTTCGCAACTAAGAGCCAGCAAAAATAATGCTGAAAACAGGGAAAAGCCACTTGCTTTAAAAACTCTGTTTGATTATCTTTGTACTTACCCTGGCTGCTGTGTGTCCCTGGCCCCTGAAGATCAGCTCTATTTTCTTTTCCTCCTATCCTGCACAAAAGGACCTGCCTGGTCATTAAGGACCCTTTAACTTCTGCCTTCAGCCATCCCAACGACTGGCCAACAAATCTCTGCTGTTGAAGTGTATAACTCCCTGTTTTAAAACAAGATCAAGAAAGTATGTTCCACCCTGGTCCTACATATTATAGTTAATCTGATTTATTTCATACTGCACCTGTTATTAACTTAGCCTGTTCTTTGCAAAGTACAATGTACCTAGTTTAGTATAAATTCTAGCCACTGAGTTAGGAAGCCAGCAGCCAGACTCCTCTCTGCCAATTGTACCATCTGCTTTTCCCCCTCCCTGACTCCTCTTTCTGAGCCACCTCAAACTGCTATCTCCATTACAGATACTGTATTCTACTCCCTGCCCACTAGGGGGCGCTCTCATCCAGCCTTGCGCGAAAATTTTTCGCCTACTTTTACCTAGTTTCTCCTTCTAAATTTCCTTGTGTCTCATTTTCTACTTTCCTTATCAGATTTTCACCCCTTGACTAGCTTCCAATCTTTCTGTGTTATCTCTCTGCCCCTAGTATCTCTTTTCCTCCTCCTAGCTGTCTTTCTAATTCCTTTATTCACATTCCAATATCCTATCTTATATCTGCACTGCTTCACCACACTCTACTTACCTGTGACCACTTTCCCTGTCTCAGAAATCTCCTCCTCCCTGATTGTCTCTGGAAAATCTTTCACACAGCTGCTCTAACCCGCTCCGTTCGCCCTGCTGGCTCACTCCGGTCCCTTAACCTACCCCCAATTTCCACCCACCCCCAGTGGTCCTAGCTTTATACCTACATTGCCACACACCCTCCCGCTATTACCCTATCACAAGCTATTTCCACTTAACCACACCCCCTACCTCAGAAAATACTTAATGAAGCCATTTACCTTTAGTGCCACTCCCTAACCTTTCCATACCTTTTCCTGTACTGCTATAGTTTGCAACATCACTCTTATAACCACCTTTTATTCAGTTTATTTATCACTTCTTCCCTCAAACTACTGCATCTCATATAACACTTTTCTCCTTCTCCCACCTTTATTCTTACCTACCTCTATCCCTCCCCCTACATATTCTAACTCCTCGTTTACACATCCTAATGGACCCAACAAACAAAGCTTTATTCACAAACCTACTACTCTTAACTACAACTCTTGCTTCTCTAACTATTCCTTACACACTAACCTTCTTTGAACATTCTTCTCTTTCTGAGCAACACCACCCCTACCAACAAACTCTACCTCTTTCTCACATAAACTCACTTAAACATAGTAACACAACTGCCACCTTTATCTACATACTTCCTAAGTACCATAGATCTATCCATGTTACTTCCCTGTCAAAAAAACTCCAATCAATTACTACAAAATCCTTAAGTTTGTACAATATCCCCTACAACATCCCTTATTAGATGGTGATATTCTTCCTAACCCTGGCCCCAGTACTAATACTCCCAATAACCCCCACAATCTAACATTTCCTACTTCTACTACCCCTAAAAGACCATCTAACTCCCTCCTTATAGCTCACCTTAACATCCGCAGCATAAACAATAAAATTACCCACCTACATGCACTATTACAGGTGCACTCATTTGACATTCTCTGTATTACAGAAACATGGCTAAAACCCTCTACTCTGGACCAGGAGATTACCCCTCCTGGATATAATATCCTAAGATATGACCGCAAAATTAAAAAGGGTGGAGGAGTAGCCATTTTGTATAAATCTGAACTCCAAGTGTCATCCTTCATTTTGCCACTACCCTCAGATATCAATGCAGAAACCCTTACTGCCAAGCTAAAAAATCAATAACTCCAAATCTATCTATCTAATTTGCACATATCTCCCTCCTGGAAATAACATCAATACACTTGAAAACATACTTAGTCACCTATCTACCCACCTACCTCAGGAAACCATTGTATTAGGAGACTTTAATATAGACTGGGCAACCTGTAGTTCCCCTAATCCTACCAATCACATAAATCTACACAGTTTCTCACAGATAATAACCACCCCTACTAGAATCCATAAGCCAAGCAACAAGGAAACCACCCTAGACTGGATTCTTCTCAACAGCCATCTTGATAGTTATAAACCAGGAGCCCTTCCCGATGATATCAGTGACCATATGCTAACCTATATCATTAAACAAAAAATTCATAGCTCTAACATTAATAATTTTAAATCCTCCTGCTCCAAAAAATTCTTTAATCCAGACAGTTTCCAAAACGAACTAAAAACATGTGACTGGTCACCTATGTCTCATTTTCAACTTGATGAAGCAGTGACCTACTTTAATACTGGATTCCTTCAAATCCTAGATTACCACGCCCCCATTCGATCATCCCGAATAAGAACCAAAATTGCCCCCTGGCTTACAAAACATACTAGGCAAAAGATCCTCCTCAGAAATAAAATTTGGGCCAAATGGAGACCCTCCAAAAGTCCATCTGATCACCTTTACTTTAAACAATTAAGAAATGCTACCAAGAAAGACATTCTCAGAGACAAAAGAGATTATTACCTTAACCTTCAAAAAACCCACCAACAAAAGCCACAACAATTCTGGACAGGCATTAACAAACTTAACCCAGGCCACTCTAAATCTCCTACCCCTTCAGGATTTAACCCTAATAACTCTAACCTGATGCCTTTAATAAGTATTTTACAGAAGCCATTCTTACCCTAGCTAATACTTTACCACCCATCACCACGCCACCATTACATACCAATAACACTAACTCCAAACTTTCATATTCAACCTGTACCCACATCCCTCATTTCCAACCTCCTTCAAAAACTTAAACCATGCTCCCCTTCTGCTGACTGTCTTCCAGCAGAATTCCTGCAAATTGCAGCTAAAGAAATTGCCTATCCCATCTCCATCCTTATAAATAGAACAATTTTTGAAAGCAAAATCCCTTCCATATGGAAAGTATCTCACATCATCCCTCTACACAAAGGTGGATCATCTACCGAGCTCTCCAACTTTCGGCCTATAGCCTTACTCTCTCCAATAGCTAAAATAATGGAAAAGTGCATACACAAACTACTACTTGCCTACCTTCTCCATAACAATTTACTTGCAGACTGCCAGCATGGTTTTAGACCATTTCATAGCACAACTGCCCTGCTATCCTTTTCTGACTCCATAAACAAAAATCGTAACAATAATACTTTCTCCTCTGCACTGTTTATTGACCTCTCAAAAGCCTTCGATATGGTGAACCATAACATGCTTATTGACATACTAAAAGCCCAATCACTCGATACACAAGCACTACATTGGTTTAAATCCTACCTTGAAAACAGACAGCAAGCAGTACTTTGGGACAATACTCTTTCTACTTCCCTCCCTGTAAACATTGGAGTACCACAAGGCTCTATATTAGGACCCCTTCTCTTTTCATTGTTTATTAATGATCTGCATACCAAAATTCCTCAAGCCACCTGCATACAATATGCAGATGACTCAACTTTAATTTGTTCAGCCAAGTCCATAACCTCTCTCCAGTCCCTCACTCGAACAGTATTTAACAGTGTTGAAAATTGGTTTATACAACATGGTCTCCTTTTAAACCCCAAAAAAACAAAATTATTGCTCTTTGCTCCTACTCATAAGTCACCTCATCCACACTTCACAGTCACCTCTAGCAATGGAACTGACATCCCCTGACACTACAACCCGTCTACTGGGAGTAACAATTGATAACAACCTTAGCTATGATGGCTATATTAATGCTACAATAAAGTCTGTCAACAAAAAACTAGGCACCCTTTACAGAATCAAACCCTTCCTTACCCCTTCAGCCAGAATCACTGTTTCCCAGACTCACCTAATCTCTACCCTTTTCTATGCTTCTGCAATATATACCAACCTATGTAGAAACAACCTCACCAAACTTTCTACTAGTTATAATAGCATAGCCAGATTTGCCACTGGCACCCCTTTCAAAACTCACCACTGTCACAACCTCAAACAACTGGGATGGTTAGAACTGCAGAACCTACTACTTTGTCAACAACTTATCACCCAAAAGATCCTTTATTACCCTAATAATACCCCAATCCTTACTAATCTGATTACTCCCTACAAAAATCTTGCAACTCTACGCTCAGATAACAAAATTCTAGTCTCCACTATTAAATCTAAAAACAAACCTGGGGACTCGCTTTTCGCCAACACAGTAGGAAAATGCTGGAATCAGCTTCCTAGTGAACTTACATCTCTTGCTTCCACTCGTCTCTTTAAAAAGCATCTTAAAGAATATCTTAAAAATCACTGGCTTTGTCCCTGCTCTAACCCAGACTGATATACCCTGACTGTTATCTCTTTCCACTTTTTGCTCTCCTTACACTTCTGTACTCCACTGTTCTATGTCTCATACCTGTAAAAAAAAAAAAAAAAAAAAAAATATATATATATATATATATATATATATATAAATACATTTTTACAATTCAATATTTTTTTTTCTTGTTTTTTGATTGCTCTCTCAAATTTTTTCTCTCTGTATTTGAACTTAGTGTTAACCTACTAAGGACTCTAAATAACTTATGTCAACCTCAATGTAACAATGTCCTGTAATTTGTTTTGACTATTACTGTATATTTTAATCTTTGTCACTGCTAATGCTTGGAACTTTTCGCCCCGGGCCTCTACTGAAAGTGGACATGTATCCATTTAGACTAGCCCGGTCAACAAATGTAAAATAAATAAATAAATAAATTAGTTGAGTGGTTTTGTCTACATGTTAAGACTTTTGAGTGTTCCTGTATTCTCCACTGATGAGTTTTTTGGTTATTTGAGTGGAGACTTTTTGCTGTGTCTTCCGCTTCTGTGGATGGTTCTAATGAAAAAGGACATATAAGGGATACCAGTGGTATTTTTGGTGAGGTAACCAGATTAATGTATACTGTCACAGTCTGTGATAGAAGATTTATAATGTAGTGGCTAATCAAAATGACAGTATGCTCATCCCATGTAACCAGGGAGGAGCAGCTGATTCAAGGTATTATTTTGGCTAATTTTTCACAGGGCTCTGAACTGACTGACCCATTATTTAATTCCTCTGAGTGTGTGCTGTTGGGATGCACAATACAATTCAGTGGATGGTATGGGGAAGGAGAAAACTTTCTGAGACTAGTACAGTAGCTAAATATGCACAGATTGATTTAGGACAGTGGTTAAATGAAAAGGTTTATTTTCAGGAAGAAATTTCATCAGAAGTGGATTCTTATGAAAGTATACTTAATTACATAGCAAACTTGTACAACTAATGTTCTAACCTTAAAATGCTGCTGGCATGTTGCACCACATTGTTGTGTTAGTGTTAATTTCAGAGTTAATTGTGACAGCATAAGCTTCTGGTCCATATCAAACTTTTTAACAGTCTTTTAGTCCAAACTGTTTGCTTCATTAATACTATCTTATACCTCTCCTATCTCCTCTCAAGTCAACTCTAACCTTTGATTTTTTACCATCTTGTTTTGTTAGGTACCTGCTTCTCCCCCACTGCTCTTAATACCTAACCCAGAACCTGCTGCAAGACCTCACAAACTATCCTCTGCCTTCCTCTGCATTACATAGTTTAATATACTTTTATGTTCCTCCTTTATTAGTTACATTAAACATTATTTGTTTTACTTACCAAAACGCACTTCCTTGACCCCCCCCCCCCCAATTTATGCACTCTCTCGGCTCACTCAGCAGCTCCAGTTATTCAATTTAGATTGGCCCTTTTATTGCAAGACACGTATTAGTTTTCCTCACTGCCTGGAACCCATTTTTGGTATTCAACAAACATTTATGGACAAAGTAACATAGTCCTGCTTTGTCGGAGTCTTCTATCTAGAAGCTCCACACTGCCAACACTTACCTTTGCTTGTACACACCAAACAGATTTTCTTAGTACTCCCATGGTTCTGTGTCAGGTCTAACCTGCTCTGTTCTCCCTCACTCCACTTGGGCTCACTCCATTGACGACTTCTGGTTGGCTCGTGGCTAAGCAGGCTAGTGCACCAGTACAAACTCCAGGTCTCGTTTGCCACATCGACAAGTTCTGTTGTGCTTCTCTTGGCTCTGGCTAGCTGTTAAAATTCTTCTATTTAAATTTTGTATTACAGTTATTGCGGTGTTGTAAGGTGATATTATCTTAGGCAGTAGTGTTTGCCCTTTTTGGTGCATTCTTAGCTTAAACTTGTTAGTTTGGTATCCTGTGTGCCAGTTTAGAGTTCTTGTAGGTGCCGTTGCGCTTTTTTCCTCATCAGGTAGTTTGTTAGTTTGTGGGATTTTCCGCTGATAGTTAACAGGGGCTGCTGTTATTCTGTTGTCTTTCTAGACTGTTATTGGCAGCTTAGTTTCCTTAATCTGAGATTGTAGTTTTGGCGGGGATCCGCTGGTTATTTGCTAAGGGTTGGAGTTCCTCCCTTAGTACGTTAGTTTTTTCTTCTAATTGTTCCACATAGAGTTTATATACAGTTTTCTGTGTGTGTGCGTTTTCTGGTCTGTTTAAATTAGAAGACCCAGTTTCTATCCCACTGGGCTAGGCCAGTTTAAGTTAGAGGACCTAGTCCTTGTGGTACTTCTTTCTGTACGGCTAGGCCCGTTTTAGTTACAGGACCTAAAAATTGTTACCACATAGTATTATTCACAGGTTTCTGTGTGTGTGTGTGTGCGTTTTCTGGTCTATTTAAATTAGAAGACCTAGTTTCTGTTCCACCGGGCTAGGCCCGTTTAAGTTAGAGGACCTAGTCCTCGTGGTACTTTCTTCTGTAGGGCTAGGCCCGTTTTAGTTAGAGGACCTAGTCCTCTTCCCTCATTCTTTTTCTTCCTTTCCTGTGTGTGAAATGTCTAAAGAGAGTAAGGAGCACAAACCTTCGGGTTTTAAGAAGTGCATGAAATGCTCCCAAAAGATGTCTTTAACGGATGGCCACAGAAGCTGTCTCTACTGTTTAGGGGCCATCCACCTGCAGGAATTGTGCTTATTCTGCCATGCTTTTTCTCCTAGGGTGTTACAGGAGAGAAAGAACAAGCTTATACTCAAGGGTCTACTAAAACCATCTTTTGAGGAAGTTCTATCCAGTTCTTCAGCTTCCCCCAAGTCTGGCATGTCTAAGTCTTCAAAAAGGCCTTCTCCGGTGCTGACTGGTGTCTCAGAGCTGATCTGCCTCCTCGACTCCACTGCCTTCGGAGCCGAAGGAGAGCACTATTGTGGTGTCAGAGTCGGTTCCAAGTGTTTTGGATCCACTCTCGGAACCGATTGAATCAGCAATTGAATCTGCTTCTCGGAGCTGGTCTGTGGATTCCCTAACGGTTTCAGTGTTACTGAAGTCTCCAGTGCCCCCTAGATCAAGATCCCCTACTATGTCTTCCAGGAGCCTTTCGGAAGAAGATGTGGAGAGGGTAGTGTTGAGACTCCTGAAGTCGTCTGCCTTACCAAAATTATTGTTGACTCTGACCCAGTCTGCTCTGGAGCCACTCGATCCAGCTTTGCCCTTGTCTGCTATTCCTCCTCTGAGCCATGTTGGCCCTTCGGAGCCAGAGTGCTTGGTGCCACCGGAGGTACTGTCGGTTCCAGCTCCCTTTGTTGTTGCTTTGGAGCCGGGTTCGGCTCCAACATGCTCAGTGCCGTCCGTCGTGTCCAGGGGCCGAAGCTCTCCTGTCGGCACCGACAGGGAGGGTTGAAGTCGATCTTTTGTTCTGAGCCTTTCTCTCGGTGCATTGGCCAGGGTGAGCTCGGACCCTGCATTTATTTCTGAGCCGACGGCTCTGGCTCTGATGTCAACGTTTGTCTCTTCGGAGCGGGGGAGGTCTTTGGAACTGGAGAGGTCAGCGTTTGAGATGATGAGGAGCGTACTGTCTCATTCTCCAGCCCCTATCAGTGGTACCAGCACTCTTCCCCTGAGTGCACCCACTTCAGTCTCAGCCCCTACTCTCTCTGGAGACAGCAGAGACCCTCAGCCTCAGGAGCCATCGGCTGGTGGCCCCCACTCTTCCAAGGCCTCCCCGGAATGACCTTTTGAGGAGCGTACCCAGAAGAGGCTATGTAAGAGAAAGCATGTTGACTCTCAGGATGCATCCTTGACATCCGGACACTGACCTCGAGGAGTTGGAAGGGTCCCCCAAGTCGTCCTCTGATGTCTCCTTCGTGGACATCTTGGAGATTCTTAAGCAGAGGTACGACTAGCCCACTATCATCCCTTCTGATGAGGAGTCGGTGTACCTGAAGGCTTTCGGGTCTCAACCTTATGCCTCTTGGGTGTCTCCACCTTTTGACGAACTAATGGATCTAGTTAGTTGAAAGGTGTGGGATACTCCTGATGCCGTGGAGCCAATCCCTAGGAGACCCAATAAGTTTCTGTCTGCCCCTCCTGGTAAAGAGTTTTTGTTTAAGGGCGTTCCCGTAGATGCCATGATGGTGGCGGTGGCCACAAAGAAGGAGCTGGTGGAGACTACTTCCTCTGTTCATCCGCCAAATAAGATTTCTCGACAGATGGACAGATTTGGGAGGCGTATCTTTAGTTCCGCGGTATTTACCCTTCGATCGTTGAACTATCTCACTCACTTCACAAGATTACAGAGGGATTTCCTCAAGGAATTAGGAGATTCTATACAAGGTGCATGTACTGAGGGGGAGTCCCTGACAAGATCTCTGCTCAGTTGTCCACCTTAAATTCTTTAGTTAACTCCTCCATGTGGCTTATCTCCTATGCGGCTGATGGAGCGAGTAGAGCAGCGGGTTCAGGAGTTGCCCTGAGGCGTCACTCCTGGATGCGCTTGTGTAATTTTGCAGAACCGTTCAAGTCTGCTTTCACCAATGCCCTATCTGATGGTTCCTCATTGTTTGTTTCCAAAGTGAAGGACAAAAAAGGTTCAAAAAGTCCCAGAGGCAGTGGAGGAAATGGGAGACATTGCCCTAGAGGCAGGGATGGTCCACACTACCAGCAAGGCCGTGATTCCTTTCGGGGACGGCCTTATCAGCATTCCTGATGTAAGACCCCACTGCGTTTCTCTGGGGCCGATCGGGGGTCGCATTTCTTTGTATCCAGAAGCCTAGCTACATATCACTCAAGACAAGTGGGTACAAAGAGTTGTTACCAGAGGCTATATCATACCCTTTTCCCTTCCACCATTTGTTCCCAATAAGATCCCAGATGTACCACCCAATCACGGGGATCAGGCAGCTGTGGAGATCAACAAGTTGCTTTTAAAGAGAGTCATCCCGTCCATCCCAGAAGACCAGATAGGATCCAGAACTTACTCCAGGTTCTTTTTAGTACCGAAACGAACCGGAGATTGGAGGCCAATATTGGACCTCAGCAGGTTAAATGAATCTGTGAAGGACAAATTTCGGATGGTAACTCTGCAGTCGATACTCCCGTTGTTAGGGAAAGACTATTGTATGTGCTGTCTAGATCTCCAAGATGCCTACTACCATATAAAAATGGACAAGGCATCCAGGAGCCATCTACGCTTCTGGCTGGGAGCCAGTCATTATCAGTTTCGTGCTCTGCTCTTTGGTCTCACCACAGCCCCCAGGGTGTTCACCAAATGCATGGCAGTAGTGACAGCTCATCTGAGACGTCGGGGATTCCAGGTGTTTCCGTATTTGGACGACTGGCTCCTGACCGCCCCCACCAGGCATCTACTCCTCCAAAACAGAGACTCCACTATTCAACTTTGTGCTCAGTTAGGGATCTCCATAAATTGGGAAAAAATCTGCATTATTGCCCTCTCAATCTATGATTTTTATAGACGCAGAGGTAGACACAATGAACATGACAGCTCGTCTCCCCGCCGACGGGGCACAAAACTTAATCTTTCAAATTCAACATCTTCTTCCATTGCGGAAAGTCAAAGCAAAGTGGGTTCTTCAGCTCCTTGGGACTATGGCTTCCACCATTCTATTAGTACCATTAGCCAGGTTGCACATGAGAATTCTCCAGTGGCTTCTCTTCCCAATGGTCCTTCCAATATCTCCCGCTGAGTCATCCTATCCTGCTGACAGAATCATGCAAGAAGGACCTTCTTTGGTGGATAGCTCGCAAACAGTTGGATCACGGGTGCTCCCTTTGTTACTGCTCAACCCGTTGCCACTGTGACCATGGATGCCTCCCAGATCGGGTGGGGGGGGGGGCATTATCTCGGCAGGACTGTCCAAGGCACATGACAAGAACAAGAGGCTCACCTACATATCAGTGTTCTGGAGATGAGGGCGGTGCTCCTGGCGTTGCAAGCACTTCAAGACCTTCTTCCTCTCGGGACTGTTGCATACAACCAGACAGCATGTCGGTAGTCTGGTATATCAACAAACAGGGCAGTACTAGATCTTACCCACTCTGTCGAGAGCCAATGCGAGTTTGGAAATGGGCAATTTCTTCCCAGCACTTTCTGGTTGCAACGCACATTCCAGGGATGACCAACGTGATAGCAGACAAGCTCAGCCGGGCAATCCTACTGCCTCACGAGTGGTCTCAGAAACAGGAAACAGCAGAACAGATTTTCCGCAAATGGGGACAGCCTTGCTGCGACCTCTTTGCCAGCCCAGTCATTACCAAATGCAGCAGCTATTTTTCCCTCATTCCCCCTCTGGGAAGACACCCAGAGACACACTGGCTCACGATTGGCCCATGGGACTTCTGTATGCTTTTCCTCCATTTCCAAAGTGATTCAGAAAGCCAGTTGGCTGGGAAGCAAGTTGATCCTCATTGCTCCTTACTTGCCTCGTCAGGTCTGGTTCCCTTTTCTCGAGCCTCTTCTCCTGGACGATCCTTGGATCCTGGACCCAGCTCCAGATCTGTTGACTCGCATGTCAGGTTCGCTACATCCCTCAGTCCACACCCTCAGGTTGACAGCGTGACTGCTCCAGTTCCATCCATAGTCAGGCTTCATGATGTATCATCCTCAGTATCACATATTCTTATGTCCACCCATAAACCTTCAACTAGGAGGCTGTATGGCAGTAAATGGAAAGATTTTGTATTTGGGCACAGAAAATGAATGTAGATCCCTACACTGCTTCTACTCTGTGATTTTGGAATTTCGCTCTGAGCTTTTTCAACAAGGAGCTGCCGCCGCCACTATCAGAGTCCAGTTGGCGTCAATTTCTCATTTTCACTTAGGGTTTCCAGATAATTTAATGTCTCATAAGCTATGCAATATGTTTTTGAAAGGAATCACTCTTTTGAGACCAACATTTTAAGAACCTGTGGCTTCTTGGGATTTAAATTTTTTGTTGTCCAAACTGTCTTCTCCCCCGTTTGAACCTTCACACTCATCTTCATTGAAATTTTTGTCTTGGAAGACTTTGTTTTTGGTAGCTATTACGTCAGCTAGATCGGTATTGGAGCTACAAGCCGTGTCTGTTAAGCCACCTTATTTGATCTTTCACAAGGACAGGGTGTCACTGCATACTAATCCCTCCTTTGTCCCCAAAGTTTGTTCCCCTGCTACCTTAAATTAATCCATAGAACTCCCAGTATTCTTTCCTAATCACTGTAATGCAGCTGAATACCATTTTCATCAGCTGAACGTTCATAGACAACTACGTTTTTATTTACAGCGGACCAAGGAATTTAGGAAATCAGATCAACTATTCATTTCCTTTTCTGACTCCAGATTGGGCTTACCAGTTTCTAAAGTGACACTATCTAACTGGATTTACAGTTGTATAGCCTTTATCTACAGGTCGAAGGGCAGACCTTTACCCTGCAGGATCAAGGCTCATTCTACCAGGTCGCTATCTACCTCTGCAGCCTTTCAAGCCAGGGTCCCACTTAATATTTGTGCAGCAGCTACATGGGCTAACCTTCACACTTTTATTACACATTACAAATTGGATTTAGCTTCCAGGGGTAGAGCATCCTTTGGCTCCACAGTGCATAGGAGTATTTTCTAGTGAGCCACCCAAGAATAAGGCGCTAGGGACGCTGTCCCATATGTAAAAATGAAGGTGAGATTGGACTACACAACGTAAAGAAGTTATGTACTCACCATAACGTTCCTGGGCCCATCTCTATACCGAATGCAAAGTTCCTGTAATCACAGCTGCACAGGTAAAAAACACACTCTCCAAAGCCAAGAACACAGCATCCGTGGGACCTGACAATATCCCAGGCTGCGTTCTACACAAACTACAGAATGAACTTGCACCCTACCCAAGTACCATGTTCAGTCAGAGCCTCACCCCAGGCTTTGTGCCCACTGAATGGCGCACCGCAACAGTTATCCCACTCCACAAAGGGGGAGCCATGACTGACCCCGGGAACTACCACCCCGTTAGCCTGAAGAGCCTGGTCTGGAAGGCCATGGAACGTATCATCATGGAACTCATAAACAAAGACATTGGTAATCTCCAAACTTTGGACCCTACCCAGTTCAGATTTGTAAAAGGCAGATCATGTCTCCTAAACCTGATTGACTTCTTTGAAGCACTCACCAAAGCCATAGATGAGGGTAAGGTGGTTCACACAGCTTCTCTAGATCTCGCCAAGGCTTTCGACACCATCCCCCACTCTGGAATTATAGATAAGCTCACTAAACTAGGTATAAATCCCTATGTCAAAAGATGGGTTGCCAACTGGCTCATGGACAGAACCCACACTGTGAAAGTAGTAGACTCCAAATCCGACTTCAGACCAGTGACAAGTGGAGTTCATATTCTGAAGAAGTCTGTATAATAAAGACGAAACCTAGGTCAAATTTGTGTATCTGGTCTGTATATTTGACTCTACCGTCTCTGGTCAACAGGGTCCTTTCTGGTGTTTTCTGCCAACTTGTTACAAGTGGAGTACCACAGGGTTCAGTCCTGGGTCCTCTCCTGTTTGGTATCTACTTCTCTGAAGTACAGGCTAACACAGAAGGTCTTTGACTAACAAATTTTGCAGATGACTGCAAACTAGGAGCCATAATCAGAACTCCTAATGATGTGGACATACTACAAAAGGGCCTCACTGAGACAGATGCCTGGTGTCAAAACCATGGCCTGAAGCTCAATGCCAAAAAGTGAATTGTCATCCCCTTTGGTAAAAACTCTGTACCCATGAACTACCACATAGCTGGTAGTCTACTTAACGCGGAAAATGTGATGAGACCTTGGGACATAGGTGGACAGTGGTCTCTTCTTTGATAATCACATCGCCACAGTGGTCAGGAAATCCTTCTACGTGGCTCACCTCATCACAAAAGGTTTCTCATCCAGAAAAATAGAGGTCATTGTTCCCCTCTACTCATCACTCATTAGACTCATTATAGAGTACAACGCTCCTTTTGGTATGTACCTTACAAGACATCTACAACTGGAAAGGCCACAGAAATACCTCACAAAGAGGATTACTGGCCTCAAACAGATGCTGTATGCAGACTGTCTCAAAAATCTCCAGCTTTACTCCGTCGCATGTCGCCTACTCAGAGGCGATCTCTGCCTAACATAATACAAAGCTATGTCAAACCCAGAGCTGTTGGACATGCTCCACTTAAAGAAATCTCAATCCCTCCGAGCTACATGCTCTAGAGACCTAAACCTTGTCACCACAGTAAACAGAACATGCTGGAGGGATATATTCCTGTCCCAGAGACTTCCATACTCTGGAACAGACTACCTATCTATGTCAAACATAGCTCCTCATTAGCACTCTTCAAGAAAAATCTTGATGATTGGATGGGAGATAGAAAATTCACCCTGGGGATCACTTCTATGGTCCTGCTCGACAGGGGCACAGGAAAATAATTTTCTTGAGTGGCGAAAGCCAGGGTACATTTTTGGCTAGGCTTATATAGGCCCTAGGGCCAATAGCCTAGTACCCGCCTATGAACCTATGTTGGTAGTCCATCTCACCCTTAATTTTTACCAAACCGCCCTCCTGCCCCCATCCTGGAAGATCTGGCGATAACAGTAATAATAATTTGGTTATCTTTGATTGGAGACCCTTTAGTATTGGTTTGTCTGTTATGGGTTTTTTCTTCTAGTGAGCAGCAAACGAGATCTGGGGTTTGTACTGGTGCACTATGGGATACCTGCTTAGCCACGAGCCAACCAGAAGTCTTCGAGCTTGTAAATCGGCTGAGTCGGAGCCGAGGATTGGCTCCGAACCCAAATGTAAAAATGAAGGGTGAGTTGGACTACCAACATGGAACATTATGGTGAGTACATAACTTCTTTTTCTCTAAAATGTCTTAAATCAGTCTGTACCTTTCTCTTATACTTTCCACCCTTATTTGTTCCAGTGACATCCACCCCAACCCTTGGGCCCTCTACCACTTACTACCCTACTAGCTCCAGCTTCTCCAAAAATACTAAAACACTTCACTTATATACTGTAAATTTCCAAAGTGTCTGTAATAAAACCTCTGAGCTGCACACCTGGCTCTTTCATAATAAAACTGACATCCTAGCTGCCACAGAAACCTGGTTAAAACCATCTATTCAGGACTGTGAGCTTCTCCCTCCAAATTTTAGTACAATTAGATCAGGTAGGCTAATGTAAAAAAGGAGGTGGTGTAGCTATCATTTATCACAGTACTCTCAATCTATCTCAGTTCAAGGACCACATCTCTCAATTCCGTAATGCTAAGATCTTGATCTCCTTTCTAGGTATCAGCTGCTCAAAAAACTCTGTATAATTGTCCTGTACATCCCTCCTGGAAATAACGTCCCTATTCTAGAAGATACTCTTTCATGGATCTCTTGCACTAAAATGAATCGGTAATCCTTGACGACATGATTTCAACAACTGCTAAGTGCAATAATAGAACCAATGGTTGCTCATCTTAGACTGGATTCTAGTCTCAGATCCCTCAAAGTTCATAACTTCTGGCACTATGCCCAACTCTCTTAGTGACCACCTTCCGGCTTTTACAATTCAAGCCTGCACATCCATACCTAAAAACCATAACATCAGAGTAGTTCAGAATCTTTATAAATTTAACCCTTACATTTAATAATATTCTGTCAAATATTAATTGGCATATTCGTAAGTCTTCCATTAGATGACGCTCTGCTCTACTTGAATAACTCTTTTCTAACAATATTAGATAGCCTAGCCCCCACTAGAACTAAAATAACCAAAACTAACATACCCCCTATTTAACAAAAGCTACTAAGGAAATCATTAATAATAAGGACAAAGCATGGAATCTCTGGCTCAAATCTAATAACAGTTCTGACCTTATTCATTATAAACGACTCCATAACCAAGTTAAAAACTTATCTCCAAAGATAAACCACATTTCTTCTGGAACCAGCAAATAAATAAAACTAATAACCCCAACATTTTCTGGTCATCTATCAATAAACGCTTGAACTCCAGCACCAAACCCAATCCCTGTCCCCACACCCTGATAAGCCTCCAGAACAAATAGCAAGTATCTTCAACTCCTACTTTATTGACACTATTGCAAATATTGCAACTTTCTCCCTTCCTCTTCCTAATAATTCCATTTCTACATCTCCTCCTCAACATACTTCAGAAATCCTCCTACACTACAAATAACTCACATCTTCCCTCTTCTAATATTTACTCTCCCCTTCTAAACAACATACAGCAGACTTCCCAACTGTAACTCAGTCCTCTCTCCTATCCCTGCCTTTTGCATCAAAAAGCTTCTATTGAAATTAAAGCCATGCTCTAACTCTGCAGATAGAATTCCTGCTATGTTTCTAAAACTTGCTGCTGACTCAGTGGCCTTTCCCATCAGCATACTGATAAACAGACCTATCCAAAAATCTCATGTCCTTCACATCTGGAAAAAAGCCATCATCCTACCACTTCACAAAGGTTGGCCCCTCTAAGGACATGTCAAACTTTTGACCCATCACTATACTTTCTCTTATCTCGAAAATTCTAGAAAAATGTGTGCAAAATCAACTCTTAGACTAACTACTAAACTACAGTATTCTCTCACCTACACAGCATGGGTTCTGTCTGGGAAATAGCACATCTACTGCACTAATTTCCTTCTTAGACACAGTAAATAAGGCCTGTGATTCAGGAAACATTGATGTTCATCGTGTTTCACTGTTGCAGTCATTATATTTGGGTAATCTGCTGGCAAGTTGCCCTCAGTCAGCCTGATTAACATAGTCTTGGGTCCTGCGTCGGTTGCTGTCCCTTCTTCCATGACGTCGGGTCGTCTGGGTTATAAAACATGCAGCCGACGCCATTACATCAGTCTTTCTTGCCGCGCGGTGCCCAAAGCAGAAGCAGTTCGCAAGTGCCGGTCGGCTGACTCTTGAAATTTTCATTTTCGAGTTTCAGAACCGAAGTCTTCAACTTAAAGCTAAGTACCCTGTTGGGGAAACTTTTTCTTGCTCCTTACCGATGTCAGTAAAAGTTAATAATTACACCAATAACAAAAATCACTAGGAGCAAAGCAGAGGAAGGTCCAGTCAATACTATCCAAACTTGCATAAATCCAAAGGTGTATAAAAAACGATTCAGTCTCAGTCCACAATATCCAACAAAAGATATTTATTGCGTGCACATACAGTAGTTGGTTAGCGCTTTCGCTTACAGCTTCATCAGACCAACTATAACTCTCATAAAGATGTTTAAATACGATAAATGGCGGGAAACAGTCATAAACATCAAGCATTTAAAGGCATATTCCAGCATCTAACAAATATACTATTTAAAACTCATTAAAAAATAAAATAAAAAAGTCTTATTCAACATCTAGTTCAAAGACCCATCTCATAAAATAGTGTATACAATATCTTATGACATATATACCTTAAAAACTTAAATAAACATTGAACATCCTGATGACTAAATAAGAAAACATCATAAAAATATACAGAATTGCCCTGTAATTAAATATGACAAGACAATAAAACAATTACTAAAATCTAACATATTAGTATAAAAACAAAACAGTTATATACAAAGAAATGTCTGTATAAAGAGCCATCAAAAGAGTAGCCAGATCTCTCATCATCAGCTAACCAAGTATTAACTTTTTCTTGCTCCTTACCGATGTCAGTAAAAGTTAATAATTGTATTACTTGTGGGAAGCAAATACCTCATAAGGATTTTCATTTGCAGTGTATTCCTTGTCTAGGCCCTGACTACGACGTACGTTGCTGTCAGTTTTGTGCTTTATTTAATCAGCGCACTATCCGTCGTCGGTACATTTTTGTTTCTAAATATTTCGGTTCTCGGTTTAATTATCCAGAAATGACGTCAGTTAGCCATCCGACTACCGCAATACAGAAAAAAAGCAAAGAAAAAGATAGAGACAGGCCGTTGAGATCCAAAACCGCCACTGACGCTTCTCCTAAGCCAGTCGCCAGTTCGGTACTCAGTGAGACACTTTCGCAGCCCCTGATACCTGCTACTTCTGATTCACAGGCCTCTACTGAGACCCATTCGGAGTCTGGTATGCCATGAGATGCTTCACATATGGAATCCGCTGATGTCTCTACCTTGGATGGGTCCAGAGTCGCTGAGCAGGCATCGGCTTCTGAGGGTGTATTCAGGCCTACAGACTTGCATATTAAACCGACTGTTTCTTCTGACTCTTCTAATGATCTGGATTTGTCCATACCTACTTATGAGGATTCTGATGGGAAAGTCAGGATTTCTCTGAATCCAAAAAGAGGCTTAGGGATTTCCTTCTTCCTCAGCATAGGCCTTTGGCTATACCTCCTGTACTAGATGTTGTTGATGTGTTTTCGAAATCCAGTATGGCTCCTGATTTCTTGCCTCCAGCCCCTAGCAAACCAGACAAGATACTACAGGGTTCCTGAGTCCCACAAATTACTTTTCAAAAATCCTGTTGCGGACCCTGAAACCATTTCTCAGGGGCCCAAGGGCATTAAGGCTTCTACTGCTAAAAGTCTTACCCCTTCTGGTAGAGACTCCAGGACGCTGGATAGATGAGATAAAAAGGTTTACACTTCTGCAAACTTAGCAATCAGGGCTTTAAACTGTCAATTCCATATGCTAAAATATCAACAACCTATCATGGGACCGCTTAAACAGAAAATGATGTTGATTTCTGACTGTGTGGAGAATAAAGATTATCAGGATTTATTGCATTCAGCTGAATAAGTTGGAAAACGTACTTTGCAGTGTGGTTTTGATTTCTTAGAGGCCTCTTGTAAGGCTGCTTTTACTGGGTCTGTGCTTAGAAGACATGCTTGGCTTAAGGAGCAATCTCTACCTGATCATGTTAAAGCAAAGCTTGGATGCTCCTTTACAGCAGGACCGTTTATTTGGCAATAAGGCTGAAGAAGTTTTAAAAAAGATGGAAGATAAAGCTAAATCTATGTAAACTGTGAAAGATTTCTTACAAGTGCAACCTCCTAGATTTAGTAGGCATTGGTGTACTAAGAACTGGTCCTTTCCAGCTCCTTCCAGAGCCACTACGGCCAAATCCAGACATTCCAAAACCACCACGTTTCAGTCACAAGGGACTTTCAGAACTAAGCAATGGGTCCACTTCCAAATCTGGGAACAACAAGGCACCACCCTATGGTAAGCAGTATCAATGACTTCCCTTTGAAATTATCAAGCACTTACCTCTTAGCTGCCCCTTTGGGGGGAAAACTGTATCTTCATTCAAGAAACTGGCAACTTATAACCCAGGACAAATGGGTATTAAATATAGTGTCCCAGGGATACAGATTTCATTTCCACACGCTGCCAACTCCAAACAGGTGGCCAGACCTCCCCCCAAATCAGTGGGCAGAGGCTCAGAAACAAGTACTGTCCCTCCTAAACATGGGGGCTATTCAACTAGTACCAGAAGAGGAAAAGGGACAAGGTTTCTATTCCAGACATGTCCTGGTACCCAGAAAAGACAAATCATGGCGTCCAATTCTGGACCGGTCTACTCTAAACACCTTTCTGGACATTCCAAAATTCAAGATGCTGACTCTTCACCAATTACTTCCTATGCTAGGCAAGGATGCCTGGTTGGCAACACTCGACTTAAAAGGGGCTTACCTGCATATCTCAATCAGGGAATCTTGCAGAAGATTCCTATGCTTCAAAGCAGGCTGCATGCATTATCAGTTCTCTGCACTGCCCTTTGGCTTGTCTACTGTGCCCAGGTAATTCACAAAGTGCCTGGCTCCGGTAATTGCATTTTGCAGGCAAAGAAATATTCAAATATATTCATACCTGGACGATGATCTTATTCAGGTAGAAAACCAGGCCATTCTTCTAAAACATCTGGCGTTTGTTAAAAGACTTCTAACCTGTCTAGGGTACACCATAAACAAAAAGAAATCTCAACTGGTACCCTTTCAGAAAATTACATTCCTGGGTGCAAGCTTGAATGCAACTGTCCAGATGGCTTTCCTTACGCTAGAAAAGCAAATTCATTTGGTGACTTACTTCATACAGTAGGCCACAAAAACCCTGCTATCTGCAAGGCAAATACTGCAAGCCTTGGGGTTTATAGCCTCATGCATTCTTCTAATTCCATATGTCAGACTGCATATGAGGAAAATTCAGTGGTACTTAAAAAGTTTATGGAGTCAACATTGTCACAGCCTGGAAACAATGATTCCTATCATACCTTGTCTGTGCCTAGAGTTCCTTTGCTGGGCAGAGGCCTGCCACTAAAACAAGGGACTGCCATTCACACCACCCCCTGCCGCCCAAACACTAACTACAGACGCATCAGACTATGCATGGGGGGCTCATCTGGCAGGGAAGTGCATTCAGGGCAAATGGAGCCCAAATCAAATGCACCTTCATATCAATCAAAAAGAAATGCTAGCTGTACAGAAAGCACTGACAGCCTTCAAGGATTACCTTCATCCAGGACAATTACTGATAAAGACACACAACACCACAGTTATGTGGTACATAAACAAGCAGGGGGGTACACATTCATACCCCCTTTGCAGACTAGCCATGGCATTGTGGAATACGGCCTTGAGCTACCAAGTACAACTGTAAGCTCAATTCCTGCCAGGAAAGCAGAATGTTCTGGCAGACGAACTAAGCAGAAATCTCATGGACCCTCATGGATGGAAACTGGAACCACGGATTTTCACCATGTTGACACGCAAATGGGGGAGTCCAGATATAGATCTGTTTGCCTCACCCCAGAACTACCAGTTGGACAAATTTTGCACAAGAACTCATCACAAAAAAGCCTGGAAAGTGGATGCTCTGTCCTTCAGCTGGAAAAACCTGTCAGTCTATGCCTTTCCCCCTCTGCCTTTGCTCTCCAAAGTTCTACTAAAATTCAAACAGGACAAGCCAAAAATGATTTTGATTGCTCCAGACTGGCCTCGCCAACACTGGTACCCACTTCTGCGCAGTGTGTCACACATTGCCTCAGACACTTTCCTTAATGTCTCAGCAGGAGAGCCAAATTCTGCACCCTCGGCTCCAAACATTGAATCTTGCAGCTTGGCTAATCACTTAAATTCACACTTGGCATCCCTCAGCAAACCTGTGATGGATGTCATTTTGGAGGCAGGAAGACCTAATACTAGGAAATCTTATGCTGACAAATGGAAAAGATTCTGTGCCTGGAATCTCTGTCAAGGGATGAGCACAGCAGTGTCCAATTTACCTCAGATTTTGCAATACTTAACTGAGATGCTTCATAAGGGCCTGTCTTTTTCTTCCATTAAAATCCATGCCTCAGCCATTTCAGCTCATTACAACACAGACCCCCCCCCCTTCTCTCATCCTCTTCTAAAGCAGTATCTCAGAGGGGTCAAAAACTTGAGACCACCCAGGAGAGCTCCAACCCCTGCCTGGGACCTTAACTTTGTATTGGAGAAACTCACTCTCTCTCCTTTCGAGCCAGCTGCAACTGCAGACTTAAAATGTATTTCCTGGAAAACAGCTATCCTTTTAGCAATCACTTCAGCTAGAAGGATATCTGAATTACAGGCCCTTATGGCAGTGGAGCCTTTCATCATCTTTAATCCGGACAGGGTGTCACACAGGACCAGTCCATCATTCATGCCCAAGGTGGTATCCAGTGTGGCTCTTAATCAGTCCATTCATTTGCCAGCTTTCTTTCCCAATCCACAGAACAAGGGAGAGTGGATTCTGCATTCATTGGATGTACACAGACAACTTAGATTCTACTTGGACACGACTAAATCTCAAAGAAAATTTGAACTGCTGGTAGCATTTGCTGCAGGGGCAGAGGGGAAGGCTATTTGAAAGCAAACAATTTCTAAATGGATAAGCCATTGTATTCATTACTGTTATAAGCACCATGGAAAACCTATCCCCCAGGGGATCGGATCTCATTCCACCAGGGCGGCATCTACTTCAGCAGCTTTTCTCAGAGGCGTTCCTACCAGGAATATTCTAGAAGCTGCTACCTGGAGTTCACTTCATACTTTCACCAAGCATTATCACTTGCCAATTTTCTCTAAATCCAGAGGTGGCTTTGCCACTGCTGTTTTGCAGGGCCTTATAGCTGATCCTAATGCTGTATAATTCCATCCACCCAACCTTAGCTTTGGGAATCTACCCAAATTTAATGACTGCAACAGTGAAACACGATGAACATAGTACAGTTGTGTACACTTACCATAAATGTAGATATTCGAGGGTATTCACTGTTGCAGTCCTGGTTATCCTCCCTTCAGCCCCCTGTTTTTCTTTTACTATACCTCTTCTTTCTTTTATGCTTAAAAGCCTTTTTGTTTAGAGGTATATAGTTGTGTTTCTTATTTTATATATATATATATATATATATATATATATATATATATATATATATATATATATCTTCAAAGTCCCCAGGCCAGTGGAAAATATAGCCCAAACCGCAGAATCCTTTACAAGCACATTCTATGGACACCTACAGGAATGCATGGATCGTGCTATCCCAAATAAAACCAAGACTCACTCCTCCAAAGGCACCACACAGATGCCTCCCTGATCAGGTGGGAGGGTGGGGCATTTTCAGGGCAGAACAGTCCAAGGCACCTGGCAGCCTCACGAGTACCATCTGCATATCAACGTCTTGGAGATGAGGGCCGTGCTTTTAGCGTTGCAAGCTCTTCAGAACTCTCTTCCCACCGGGACCATTGCAATTCAAACAGACAATATGTTAGTAGTATGGTACATCAACAAGCAGGGCGGAACCAAGTCCTACCCCTTATGTCGAGAAGCACTCAGACTTTGGCAGTGGGTGATCTCTTCCCAACGGTTTCTGATAGCAGCGCACATCCCTGGGAAGTCCAACGTTATAGCAGACAGGCTGAGCAGAGCAATTCTCATGCCTCACGAGTGGTCTCTCAATCAGACTGTGGCGGACAAAATCTTCTGCAAATGGGGTCAGCCTTGCTGCGACCTTTTTGCCACCCCCTTCAAGAGAAAGTGCGACAATTTCTTCTCTCTCCTCCCTCTTCCTGAACACTTCCTCAGAGACGCTCTAGTTCACGATTGGCCTCAGGGACTTCTTTATGCATTCCCTCCTTTTCCCCTGATTCCCAAACTAATACTGAAAGCTACCACATTGGGATGCAAGATGATCCTCATTGCCCTTTACTGGCCTCGACTAATTTGGTTCCCGTTCCTGCATCATCACGTTCTGGAGCAACCCTGGACCCACTTCCAGACCTCCTGATCCATCAATTGGGTGGGCTGCACCAATCTCTCCAGCTCACTGCTTGGTTGCTCCACTTCCGACCATCTCCCACTTGGTGCGTGAAGTCATCTTATCCTCGCATAAGTCTACCACTAGAAAAACTTATGCTAGTAAGTGGAAACGTTTTTCCTTATGGGCAAAGAGCAGGAATATAGATCTCTTTTCAGCCCCTGTGCACCATATTTTAGAATTTCTAGCGGAACTTTTTCGAGCTGGATCCTCTTCTGCCACGATTAGAGTTCAGCTAGCTGCAATTTCAAACTTTCATATGGGCCTAGCTGATACAAGCATCATGTCACACAAGCTTTGTAAAGCCTTTCTTAAAGGGACCACTCTACTCAGGCCCCAGTAAGAGATCCCCCGACTCCGTGGGATCTGAATTTGATTTTAGCTTTCCTGATACTGCCCCCCTTTGAACCTGCAGCTTCTTGTTCTTTGAAGTTTCTTTCTTGGAAAACCCTTCTTCTGGTTGCAATTACGTCGGCTAGAAGAGTTTCTGAACTTCAGGCTCTTTGTGTTCGTCCTCCTTACCTAGTTTTTCATAATGATAGAGTTTCTCTTCGGACTAACCCTTCCTTTCTTCCAAAGGTTGCTTCTGATAATAATTTGAGTCAGTCCATTGACCTACCAGTGTTTTTCCAAATTATTCCACCAAAGCAGAATACAAATTACATCAGTTGGACGTTCATAGACAATTAGTTTTTACTTGCATAGAACCAAGCAAATCAGAAAATCAGACCAGTTGTTCCTGTCCTATGCTGAGGGTAAACCAGGTATACCGGTGTTGAAAGTAACCTTATCTAGGTGGTTGACATCTATTATTACATTTATATATCAGTTAAGGAATAAAGAGCTTCCTGCTAAACCAAAAGGTCACTCCACTAGAGCTCTAGCTACTTCAGTGGCCTTTCAGGCAAGATTGCCAATGGAAACTATTTGTGCGGCAGCTACATGGGCCAATCCTCATACCTTCATTTCACATTATAAGCTGGATGTGGCCTCCAGGAGCAGAGCTGATTTTGTTTCCACTGTTCTGAAGAGTCTGTTCCGATGAGCCACCCAGGATTGAGGTGCTAGGGATGCTGTCCCAACCAGCAAGAATGAAGGCGAGATAGACAACTTAACATTAAGAAGTTATGTACCTACCATAACGTTCCATGTTAGTTGTCTTCTTCTCGCCTTCTTTCTTGCATCCCACCCTCCATCCCCCTATCCTAGTAGACTGAGAAGAGTTCCTTATGTTTTTTTATCACTGGCTGAGTCTTCTCTGGCTATTACTTCTCAATATCAGTCTCTCCAGTAGGTTCATGCATCCTACTACAGTTTACTGTATTATTATTATTATTATTATTATAATTGTTATTATTATGTCTGTAGTTAGGTTTACCAAACGAGATCTGGGTATCTAGTGCCAGGCATCATGGGATATAGGGGGGGGGGCCTCGAGCCAGTAAGCAACTCTCGAGCTTTTGAAGATGGCTGAGTCGGAGCCGAGGATCGGCTCCGAACCCAACCAGCAAGAAAGAAGGCGAGAAGAAGACAATTAACATGGAACGTTATGGTAGGTACATAACTTATTATTATTCCAACACCGGTCACTTCCCCCCTACCTGTACATCATGCTGGTCCTTTGACCTCTGTACCCAAAGGTGAAATAACTCCTCAAACCCATTATTCCCCTTCGATGGATCCTTTTCTTGGTCAGCAATGTAGCCCCTTCCTAGATCCTCCTGACTCCTCATCAGGGATATCCACCCACTCCTCCAGGAGCCTTTCGTAACTGGATGTAGTGAGGCTTGTGGATCAGCTCCTGGCGATCAGAGGTTTTCCAACACCCTCCATATTCTCCCTCCCACCCAGAGCCAATGATTTTTCTCCTCTGACTCCTACATACTTATCTCCTTCGACCTCCCTAGAGGTATTGGAGCCTTCGACACCAATGCCAACCCCGGTTCCAGCTTCTTCGGCTCCATTGGTAGACCTTGCCATGGCTCCGGAGTCTATCCTTTGGTCTTCGACTCATTCAGAGCCAGACCATCCTCGGGATCAACAATCGTCTGTCGACACCATGATCCCTAGTGCAACGCCTGTTATTTCCTCAGTGACGTCTACTATGGTTCCAGTTGCTTTCATGGAACTGGGTCATCCCGTGGCTCCTTCGTTGGGAGTGGGTTAGTCGGAGTGGGGTGTGACCCTGGTCCCGAGGTTGTCTTTCTTTGTTCTGGGCTCCCATCCCTCTTCGGGCGGACCTGCTTTTTCTAGGTGATGGAGAGGGAGCTTGCCTCAGCAGACTTTCAGCTGGTACCTTTGGCGCCAGAGACCCATATCTTCCTTTCCTCAGAGCTGCAGTTGACACAGCCCACCTCTCAAGGACACTGGGCATGGGAACCTCAAGACATCCTTCCACAAGGTTCCCACTCTGCAGAGTCCTCATCGGATGCCCCCGCTGAAGAGGTACCTCGCAAGAGATCATGCAAGAGGAAGCACGTGGATCCCCCTGAAAAATCCCTCACTGAAGATGCAGACTATGATGAAGGGGAAGGGTCCCCACACTTGCCCCTGGAGAATATCTCCTTTGAAGACATACTGGAGATCCTGAAGCAGCTAGGGGACTGGAAGTCCACCACCCCTTCCTCAGAGGAGTCTGTATTCTTGCAGGCTTTCCGTGCCTGGATGTCTACTTACTGGGTGACCCTGCCTGCAGATGTCCTGGCACAGCTCATAGTGCAGCACGCTTGGAAGAATCCAGATATCATTGAATCTATCCCAGGAGACCAGACAAAATTCTTTCTCCACCAGAAGACCCTCCACACTGGTTTAAGGGCCTGCCAGTAGATGCTATGGTTGTGGCAGTGGTCGTTAAGAGCGAACTAGCCGAGGAGAGCTCTACTGTCCATCCTTCTAACAGGGAGTATCAGGCGATAACATGGGAAGCAAGTGTTCTCTTCAGCGAACTTAGTTCAGGGACCGATTGGCGATCCGGCACACTTCACCCAGCTTCAGAGAGATCTAATCTCATAACTCTCAGAAACCCTTGCAGGAGCAGTTGTTGTTGGGGTACATGACAAAGTTGCCTCACAGCTTCCACCCTGGAATCTATTTCTAACTCCTCCATGCAGTTGATTTCTCATTCTACTGAGGGGGAAACTAGAGCAGCAGCGGGTGCAGGCATTGTCACGAGACGTCATTCCTGGAAGCGCCTATGTGATTTTGCGGATCCCTTTAAGTCTTCCTTCCTGATTGTCCCCATAGAGGCCTCTTCCCTTTTTGGCCCTAAGGTAAAAGACACTTGAGCCAGGTGTGAAAAGGATGGTATGACCTTGTCTGTGGTAGGCATACGTTTTTCCACCCCCCACCCCACCCCCCCAAACGATCCTATTGTAGGAATTGGAGGAGTGGAAAAATGTGGTACAAGAAATCCCAGAGTCCTTTCAGTGGCACACGTGGCGAGCTTTCCCCCCGGGGCAGAGGGTGGAAACTCAACCGGAAGACGCCCCTTCAGAGGCAGAGGGGGTCCGTATAATCAGGGATTCAGAGATTCCTTCTCTGGCCAGCCCTATCAGGACTCCCGAAGAGTGGCCAGATTGCATAACTATGGAAGCAGTCCGGGGACGACTCTCTCCACCACCTTGCCTGGCAAACAATTACCACAGATCTTTGGATGCAGACGATAATTGCCAGAGGTTACCACATCCCTTTTGACCTTTACCCAGGCCATTTAACGCATATTCCTGACGTTCCACCCAGCTCAAGAAATCCGAAAGGTCCGAAAAAAGTGTCATCCAAATACTCCCACCAAACCAGATAGGATCCGGATTCTATTTGAGGTTCTTTTTAGTGCCAAAAAAGACAGGGGGCTTGGACCTCAGCATCCTAAACAAGTTTGGTAAACAAACGAAATTCCGGATGGTCACGGTTCAGTCTATATTTTCATTTCTGGAGAAAGATGATTGGATGTGCTCAATAGATCTTCAGGGCGCGTATTACCACATAAAAATGGACAAACACTCCAGAAGATTCCTCCGCTTCTGACTGGGAGCCAATCATTACCAGTTCCGAGCGCTGCCCTTTGGTCTCTCTGTGGCCCCCAGAGTGTTCACCAAATGCATGGCAGTGGTAACTGCTCCCTTGAGACTGCAAGGATTCCGGGTGTTTCCATACTTAGACGATTGGCTCTTCACTGCCCCAACCAAGCATCTACTGGTTTCAGCCACTCATTGCACTCTACGACTGGAACACTTAGGGATAACAGTAAACAAGGACAAATGCAACTTGACTCTTCCTCAAAGTATGGAGTTCATAGGAGCAAATTTTGATACTCAGTCTTGCCTAGTCTCCCTCCCACTCCACAGGCTGGAAAGACTCTGATCTCAACTCTGGGTGATACTCTTGTCAGGACAAAGATCTGGCTCAGACAATCTCCAACTATTAGGGTCAATGGCAGCATCAATAACTATAGTTCCACTAGCAAGACTACACATGAGACTACTACAGTGGCTTTTACTAATGCAATGGTCTGTTTTGACACACCCTATGTCCTTTCAAATCAAGATGATAAACTGGTGCAAACAAGATTTAATTTGGTGGATGAAGCCAGAGGACCACCTATGGAATCGCCCTTTCTCTCCCCCTCAGCCCAGAACCATAGTGACCATGGATGCCTTCCTGATTGGGTGGGGGATATTTCCAGGGAAGGACAGTCCAAGGCACTTGCTCACCCTTGGAGGCCAACCTGCATATCAGTGTCTTTGAACTGAGGGCAGTGCGTATAGCGTTGCAAGCATTTCAACCTGTTCTTCCTTCAGGAAAGATTGCCATCCAGTCCAACAACATGGCAGTAGTGTGGTACATCAACGAACAAGGGGGAACCAAGTCCTACCCATTGTGTCGAGAGGCCATGAGAATTTGGCAATGGGCGATGGCTTCCAACTGCTTTCTGTTAGCAATGCACATTCCCAGGGATTCCAAATTAATTTCAGGCAAATTGAGCAGATGCATTCTCCTGCTTCACAAGTGGTCCCTCATTCCTTTTGTAGCGGCGGAGATCTTTAGTCGCTGGGGCCAGCCTTGCTGCAATCTGTTTGTGACCACAAATATTCTTCACCACTCCATGAAAACCAAGAACCAAAGGAGGTGACCAGTAAGAAATTGCTTTATTCCAAATCAGACAGTAACTGATCCAAGCAGTAACTCAAGCAGTAGTTAAGCGCTTTCATCCGTTAGGACATCAGAACTTCCAATACAACCCAATCACAAGTTTAAATACAATTAAAACCATCACATGGTGCAATTTAAAAATCCAATATATAAAATAACAATTGACAAATGTATTACCTTAATAAAATACTAAAATCACACTATTAAACTAAGTTAAAAATATTTAATATTCTAAACTTCTAAGATGCAAAACAGGGGAAATAGAACAAGTATTGTTCAAGCCAGGTACAATAAAGGAATTTAATCTTAGCTGCCATTTAATTTCCTTGACTAACAAATGTTCAACTGTTTTACCCCTAGCATCTCTCTTTAATTGCTCAATCTCAAAATACCAAAAACTATGGCCAGGAAATTTTTCAATATGCTTAAATAATGCATTAGTGTCATTATTCTTTGAAATATCCCTTTCATGTTCATAAATCCTATCTTTAACACGTCTGATAGTTTTGCCGATATAAAAGGCATGTCAATCAAAACAACTAGCAGCATAAACCACCCACTGGGTATCACAATTATATTTTCCCCTTACAACAGTTTGTCCATTCAACAAAATTGTTGTCCAGTTAAAATACCAGGACATATTTTACAACAACCACATTTAAGCATACCCTGAAGACTAGTTCTACTAGATCCTTTCCCATCTGTTGTAAACCCTCTCTCTACACAATGAAGGGTTTGAGGAAACCAATAACCAATTACATTTCAATACTTCAACAATCTTAAAACTGTCCAAGGTATAAGTAAGTATAAAAGAGCTAGTAAAATTCTTTACAATATCACCCTGTATATTAACAGTGGATTGATTAAAATCCAAAATTCCATCCATGACTGTTACCTGTTCTAACCCAATATCTTTGGGGCATAAAAGTGGGACATAAAACCCATTCGAACTTTTACTGCCCACTTCATCAAATATAGGTTTCAAAAATTCAGTGGGATAACCACGTTTTAAAAACATTTCCGTAAGAATCCCACACTCGTATTCAAAAAGTATGTATGTCGGAGATCATCCTGGCCAGTCTGACCAACTGACCCTTCACAACCAATTTATTTTGATAGTGGGTATGGTAACTGTCGTAATGAAGGTAGCTGTTAGAAAAGGTAGGTTTACAGTAAATGTTGGACACAAAACCCCTAGAGAAATCTTTACAAATAGTCACATCCAAGAAAGTAACTAACTTCACTAGAGGCATTTTATTCCTTGATGCTAGTTTGAGAGTTTTATTCTATGTATTTTAAATAGCTTTTTTTGTTTTTTCACTTTGTGGTAAATACACTTAAGAATTTTTGGGATGATTGTTAAAAAAGATTTTCATCAAACAGTTTAGATAAGTGATTTTTTTTTTTTTTTAAACAGGATATCCAATCCAAAGATTAATGGATGTTGTATAAAACATTGTGCTTGTAATTTTTATTAGATGTCTTTCCATATCACATGCAGTTTTCTTTACCTAAGGGATCTTCTGCTCATGATAGCCCAACATCTGGTCAGTATACCAAAACCTTTACTATTTATAGGAGTCTTATGTCACACACATGCTCCTTATGCAGGGCGTTAAGCATAAAGGTGACATATGGACACATGCACTCAGAACTTTTGTCACCTGTCCGAACACCATTGTTGAACATCGTCCTGAACACCTTTCTGCTGTGCTGATTACGATCTGTATTTTCAGGTAAGTGCCACTTTGGGATTTCATCTCTGTTATTTGCTGTGTTCATGTCATCCAGAAAGGGAAGATTTCAGTGCTGGAGGTAGATTCCTCATAAAAGTCATCACGACCAATGTCTTTTCAGTTTGGGTGCTTCCAATGATCATACACAGCGCTCCATCTGCTGGGCATTTGTGCCTAAGACCCTACACAGTCCTCTCTCCTCCTTGTCCTAATATGTCGAAAACCATCGTCTGAAGTAGTTGGCTCAGTGTGCCATGGAGGAATCCTCTAGTCCCAAGGGCTAGCTGTCTACCAAGAAGGTGGACAAATAAGTTATGTCTGATCCGGCTGTTGTCCAGCCTCGACTGGACATCTGTCTCAAGCATACCTCTCAACCTCTTAGAGCAAGAAATCTGGACAAAGCCATAAATGAAAGTGGGGCACAGACCCAAAAATAGGGACAATTTTTAAATATTGCTCTTACAAACTTAGGCAGTTAATAGAATAAAAAGGTTTTGCATTAACATGAATTTTCTGAAGGGTATGAAGTCTGAAACTCCAATATCTGTCGTTAATTCTTTTTTAACGATTTACCACTTATTTTGCCAGAAAACCACAATTTTATGAAAAATGGGCAAAAATATGAGTAAAAAATCTGGACATTCTGCAAAAATCTGTACAGTTGAGAGGTATGGTCTCGAAGTTGGTGAAAGCCCAGAGGACTATCCAGTAGTTGTTTCGGATTCCTCTGCCCAAACCCCTTTGGATTGTGGCATGGATCCGGCTTATTGCATTTACTCTGATGCTTTTCAAATGTCTGTACCAGACATTGAGAGGGAACATCTGCTGATTATTTCTGAAGGACTGAGGAGGAGATTCCTACAACCATTATTGAATCTCGCCAGGGGTCTGACCTTCCAAGGGTGTTGTGTGTATGTCCTGCAGAAAACAAAGAATATTTCCTTTGTTAAGGATCCCCAGTGTGAATGGCAGGATTTGACTAAGAGTTTATTTAAGGCTTTGATGGCCTTGAAGCATCCTCAAGGGGTCTCTGTGCCATTGCTCCCTGGTCTTCCACTCCACTTTAGAGACCCAGGGAGTTGGATTCCTTTGAGGACCTGGACTCGGGGGAAGAATCTATGACTTATCAATTCACTTCCCGTTTAAACTATGGTTTGAAGGAGGATTCTGTAAATCCAGAATCCCCCTCCCCACATTCACATGAATTGGTTCAACAATACACACACACATACATATGTATATATTGTAAGATGTGGTATTTGAGTATGGATTAAAAAGGCTTCTGTTGTGGTAGCCAAGGATTTGTAGGAAGAGACTAAAAAGCACAAAAATGAGAAACTGTAAGTTCTTATTTATGGATAGTAAGCTACAGTCAATGAAAATGTTTGTCCTTTTAGTTTTATATACAGGTCAGCCTTGTTTTATCAATGAGAAGAGAAGTTGTGGACAATAATAGAGTTGAATGAATTTATCTGTGAGGGGAAGAGGGTAAAAGTTAAGTGGGATAAGTTGATCCTTACAATTGAACAAGGTGATTTAGGATTAGCTGGTTTGAAACAATATTTTAGAGCTACACCATTAAGGCTCATAAATATAAAACAAGCAGAAGGTTATCATTCAAAGTGGAAAGGGGTGATGAAAGGAAGGGAATACAAGAAATGAGAGAGTGGGATTTTGGATGCTTGAATAACAGCCATACAGAACATTATATTCATAAAGTAGCAGAAAGTATTCTAAGAAATAAGCCAACATGAGAGTGGAGAAAGGAGATTTTGGCAGTAGTGATGACTGCAGAGAGTAGTTAATAGGGGGCTAGAATTTGAGAAAATGACAAAGGAACCAAGCTATTGGGAGTGCATAACTAGAAAGGGAAAGATACGATAATGGGATAAGACTAAGAAGACATTTGGACTGTAGGCTAGAGACTGCCTTCCCTACTAGGAATTAATATCTGGGTATAGATAAAGAGAAAGGGACAGGGAATCCCAAGTGAAATACCTGCTCTAGTATAGTTTTTAGTTGAATGTAGAACATAAGCTGCAGTTAAAACAGGGATAATTAGGGCATACAAGATATTGCATGATAACTATAAGAATCAATCCAAGAAGGTTTGAAAGGATTAGGAAGAGAGATTGGATAAGCAATTTACAAGGGTACAATGGGAGGATATATGCACGATTCCCAAGTATGCAATAAAGTCCATAAGGTTTAGGATTTTTGCTCAGACATGTTTGTATGGGTATTTTTATACTCCAAGCAGACTTCAGAGAATTTTTCCTCTGGTAGATGGCAAATGTTGGCGGTAGGATGGGGAAGAAAGAGTTAATTGGGAATATGTATTTAGGGGAGTATAATGAGTTAAAAATTCCCCACAGAATACTCTGTCAGAACTGGAAGACAGGATCTGAATTGCCTAAACATAGTAAGGCCTTGTTAAGTTTAATTCTGGTGGTTGACCAAAAATGGTTTAGAATTTGATTTCCATTTTCTAGTAACTGTGTTTTAAGTATTACGTATTGTAACAGAGATGAAAGAACTGGAAATGGGATGTTTAGAAAAGGGAAGGACCAAATTACATTGAAATAAATGGAAACCATGGGAACAATGCATGCAGAGTAATGTTCAGGTGGAGGAGAAGAGAGGTTTAAGGAAAGGCAAGAAATGAACAATTTATGCAATTTTGGACGGACAGTTAAAGGTTTTAAAAAATAACTAGAATATGAGGAGCTGAAGCCAGCTGGGTAATGTGCAACAGACAAATGCCAAAGATGATGAAAAGGTATGAAAACCAGTACTGCAACCTGTACTACTGTTTGATATGGAAACCTACGGAGTGAAGGCAGAGTAACTGAGAAAGCTAGAAGTGATAGAGATTTACCCAAGATTTGGTACTAAGATGCACAATATAGGACAGATAAAGAAATGTGGACATTAGAGAAAAGACGCCATTAGCACCAACTGGAAAGAGGGTCAAAGAATAGATAATGGTAGTTCTAGCGCGTGTGTTGGAAAGCAGAGGACAATTTGTTGAATATGATTGGGAGAGACATGAAGAAGGTAAGAGGAAACACTGGCATCTAGCAAAATGATGTATAAATTGTTAGAGAAGACTTGTGACAGTCAGGCATGACTGGCGAAGATGGTAGTTGTGTGGCATTGAATAGAGAGGAGATGGAGACAGTTAACATGGCACCCTGACCCAGTGTAGAAAATTGGGGGGTGATAATGATAAAGTTAAACCCTTCACTTTCAGCTGTGTCTCTGTTCTTCTCAATACCTCTAGAAATATAACTTGAAGGTAACATTCAGTAACTATATACTAAAATTAAAGAGAAACAAATTATCCTGGGATCGCTTCACTGTGGTTTAATTTATCCAAGTCTTTTGGGTTTCTGATACCATGATGGAAATGGATCCCATTCCTAAGTTGAAGTATGATTAAAGTTCATGAAACTAGCATTGTTTCAGTCTTTGATGTTAGCTATAAGTGCTCTTCCCAGCACCTACAATGTGCCCAGAACTGGCTCCTGCATTTCATGTGGAGTTGCATGTATCTAAATACAACAATAAATTCTTTATTTTGAGACTCATTGCTCATACTGCTGTAAGAACTGTCTGGGTATTCTTCACATTGCCCCTTATTTCTGCCTGAAAATTCTATTTTATGTTGTGTTTCTTTGAACGTAAGACACTGTAATCAGTGGGTGTAGCAGTTTCCATGATCATGCTACTTTTGTCTTCTTTTTATTGACTACTACATCTGGTTTTCTCTCATCTATTTTTTGAACTGTTTGTAATAGGTGATCCCATGTGATGCAAACTTCATCATTCTCTACAATCTTTGTGGCTTATGTTTCCAATGCTTCTTGGCTACTTCAGCATTGTAATGTATACACAATCGCCACTGCAACAGTCTTGCCACATTATTATGTCTTTCAGTATACAAGCCCTCTGCCATTAGTGTATCACACCTAGCAACAAGATGTCAAATGTTTCTGATTTACAGAACCTGCATTTGTCTCTTTCTCCCACATGTTCAGTGGATTTTGTAAACCATCATGTATGTATTCCACTATCCTGGGCCACCAATATTGAACTTTCATCTTTCGGTTTAAATTCTCCTCTTCTTAATCATTCCTGCATCAGTTCCTGATTGACATTGTTTTTCCAGGTGTTTTCTGTACTTGTACTTATGTCTTTTACACATTTCTTGCCTTCTCGTCTGATCTTTCTCCTTATATTCTTTCTTCTGTTTTTGGACACATTCAGTTGCTACCTGATTTTTATCTATTTTGGTTTGATTTCTGTTCCCACGTTACACCTATATGCTTCTGCGAAACTTAGCAGAGAAGTCATCTTAGACTTGCTGTCTCCATGTTAAAACTTTCAGTATGCTTGGATCTTGTGAGTTCAGCAGATGAGTATGCAGTCCTATGACTGCATATTTCTACATGTAATCAATTTTGAGGAGGCACATACCTCCTTCAGAACAAGGAATATGTAATCTTGGTATACACTGATTTTTATATATCATTTGATAAGCATTAAGCATTTTACTTGTTTTCCTGTCCAGCTGTTCCAATAACTTTTGGGGCCAAAAATCTTTGACTGGGATGCTGTCAATGCTTTTTTGTAATCTGTCCTTGCCATACTTCGATTTTTCCCCTTTTTACACCTCTCCATTATGAACTTATTTAACAACAAATGATACTTTTGTTCCACATCACTTTTTTGTTATGTTTTTGTTCTATTATCATGGTTGTGTTTTCTTCTAAATGGCTATAAACACTATCCATCAATTCCACTATATAGTTTATACGTTGTCAGAAGGCAAGTTATTGGTTTATAGTTTTTTAGGATAGCTTGCAGGTTCACTCATAAGGAGGAGTATTGTTTTCCCTATTATCCAGCTTGTTTGTTCGAGATGCACATTTAAGTAGTTCTTACTTGGGGCTAGATCTTCGTATAAAGATGTTAACACTTTTAGCCAGAATTTAAGTACCGCATCTGGGCCTGGGGCTGTCCAATTAGAATTTTTTCTTAATTTTGTTTCAGTTTCTGTGGTTATTACTCCATCCCATTTCATATCATGTACATTTGAAATTTTCTTTTACTTTTATCCATTCATCTTTGTTCCACATGGTCTCCATGGGTGTCTCTCTCAAATGTGTCAGTTTTGTGTTTTTTTGTAGTGTGTCTATTCTTTTGCTTTGTTTTTCAATTCTCTGTAAACCTTTTTTGGGTCATCAGTGAATTGCTTATTTTGTACTTTTCCTTTGGATTTATCTCCATATCTTCTACGTTTTCTGACTGTGCAGTTTTTCTGACTGTGCTGATACTCTCTAGTTTTATTTGTGATAGTGTATGATATATCCTAGTCTGTTCTGATACTGCACATTGCTTTTATCATGTCTTCAGTTTTTTGTTGTTCTGTTCCCTCTTCTATACTCTTCTAACAGTGTCACTTCTTGTGTTAATTCCTTTATACCATTCTTCCATGATGGCATTTGATTTTTTTCCTTTCTTTCCCTTATTGTCATGTGTTTTTTGTGGTTTAGACTTTAGCTGTTAAACTGAGCTGCACAGTAATGTCTTCTTTACTTCTGTTATCACATCACTCTCTGTTAATAGTCTTTGATTACTGTATTCATTTGTTTTATCAGACTTCTAACATTTTGGGTCTTAATGACTTTCTGTAACCAGTTTATTTCATGAACCTTAATATGCCTATCCAGCTCTACTAAATTAAGCAACTCTTACCCTAGATAATTCTCTCGTAAACTGAGAGCACATTCTTTGTTCATTTCCTTCGAGTGTTCTACAGACAGTTCCAGAATGTCATCCTGTGCCATATGATCTGATGCATCATGCTTCATCCATTTTTCTTTCATATGGGACGTCACTGGACTGTCAGAGTTGCCACAGTTTCCTGTTCCTTCTTTTGCTGTGCAACTCCAGTTGAACTTTTATACTGGTTTCCTTCTAAAGGCTCCAGAGTATCTTCATGTGGCAGGTGATCCAGATGCTTCCCATTCTACCATTTCTCCTTAATTTGGGGACTTGTTATTCCATCATGCTGTGATGTTACCAGAGTTAGATTTTCTACACGAAAGCCTTCACTTCGTTTGCTATTTCTTTAACCTTTCCATTACTATCCACTTTTCTAGTTTTTCTCCTTTTTTTTTTTTTGTATTGTGAAATTTTCCATATCCAGATGCCTTTGCCTGTATTTTTCTTCAAATATTTTTGGTGCTGCTATTTTTATATTGAATATATCTGATGTTATCTAGTCACCATTCATCACGTTAGGGTCTTGGATCCGATATCGGATTTGAGCTGGCATACTCAGAACACAGCTTTGCTCAAGCTCCTCCCCTCCCATAATGATCTGCTGCTGTACACTCCCTCAGATCTTGTTTGCCACTCAGTCAGACGCAGATTCCTTAGCTCCTGTTAGTGTAAGTGCATTTTGCTCAGAGATTTGAAATATCTTATTATTTTTGAGTTTATAGTGTTAGTGGGTAGTTTTCCTCTTATCTATTCCCTCCCGGTCGAGTGTTAACCTTGTTAAGTCCCTTTTTCCTTTTGTTTCGGCCTAGTTGTTTGTGGTGTGCAAGAGTCCTTTCATAAGTGTGTGTGAGAGTTCTGGACAGATTTTAGGCTTTGAACCTTAGCTAGTTTGCGGATTCTGGTTTTGCTTGTGGTTAGGCCATGTCTGAAAAACCGATAGGTTTTAAAAGGTGCTCCTCTTGTGGGCGGAAAATGCCTATTTCCGACTCTCACTGTCTCGGCAGTGACCACCTCGAGGTGGAATGCAGCATTTGTGCCTCATTCAACCCGAGGGCTTTGGTCGACTGAAATAAGTTGTTAATTAAGGTTTTGGTCAAAGGAGGGCCCTTAGTCACTGCTTCCCTGGCCAAGGCTGACCCTCCTGGGGCTAAAAAGAAAGCTTTTGTCGAGGAGGCCCCGACCAAGCGTCCCAGGCTGTCAGATCCTAGGTCCTCTGATTTTTCTCTAGCCAGGGCAGGTTCAGATCCGAGATCTTTGGGTCCTAGGTCATCCAGGGAGTCCACTCCTGGATCCAAGGGCTCGGATCCTAAGCTCTCATATCTAGTGACTTCGATGCCCCCCCCCCCCAGATCCTGGGACCTTGGCCCTGGACCTTCAGATCCGAGGGGAGGCACCGTACCTTCAGATCCAACCCTTTCGGAGCCGAGGGATTCGAGAATTATTTCCTTGGATCCTTTAAGTTTGGTTCTGATTCGGTCAGATCCGAGAGTCGTGCCGGAGCCTATAGTAGTGGAGGATCTTCCATAGGATCCTTTGCCCCCTAAGCAGCTGTCTTCTCCAGATAGACCTCTATGTTCTTCGTGTTTCACTGTTGCAGTCATTACATTTGGGTAATCTGCTGGCAGGTTGCCCTCAGTCGGCCTGATTAATAAAGTCTTGGGTCCTGGGTCAGTTGCTGTCCCTTCTTCCATGATGTCAGGTCGTCAGGGTTATAAAACATGCAGCCGACACCATTACATCAGTCTTTCTTGCCGCGCGGTGCCTGAAGCAGAAGCAGCTCGCAAGTGCCGGTCGGCCAACTCCTGAAAGTTTCATTTTCGAGTTTCAGAACCAAAGTCTTCAACTAAAAACTAAGTACCCCGTTGGGGAAACTTTTTCTTGATCCTTACCGATGTCAGTAAAAGTTAATAATTGCATTACTTGTGGGAAGCAAATACCTCATAAGGATTTTCATTTGTACTGTATTCCTTGTCTAGGCCCTGACCACAATGTACCTTGCTGTCGGTTTTGTGCTAAATTTAATCAATGCACTATTAAACTTCGGTATATTTTTGCTTCTAAATATTTTGGCTCACGATTTAATTATCCAGAAATGTCATCGGTTAGCAATCCGACTACCGGAATACCTAAAAAAAATGCAAAGAAAAAGACACAGACAGACCATCGAGGTTCAAAACGGACGACGATGCTTCTCCTAAGCCAGTCGCCAGTTTGCCGGTACTCAGTGAGGCACTTTTGCAGCCCCTGATTCCCACTACTTCTGATTTGCAGGCCTCTACTGAGACCCATTCGGAGTCCGGTATGCCGTGAAATGCTTCAATTATGGAACCCGTGGATGTCTCTGCCTTAGCTGGGTCCGGAGCTGCTGTGCAGGCACCGGCTTCAGAGGGTGATTTCAGGCCTACAGATTTGTATATTAGACTGATGCCGTCTTCAGTGCACTGACAGCCTTCAAGCACTACCTTCATCCAGTACAATTAATGATAAAGATAGACAACACCACAGTTATGTGGTACATAAACAAGCAGGAGGGCACACATTCCTTACCCTCTTTGCAGACTAGCCATGGCATTGTGGAACACTGCCGTGACATACCAAATACAGCTACAAGCTCAATTCCTGCCAGGAAAGTTGTATACTCTAGCAGACGCACTAAGCAGAAATCTCATGGACCAACATGAATGGAAACTGGAACCACGGATTTTCAACATGTTGACACGCAAATGGGGGAGTCCAGACACAGAACTTTTTGCCTCACCCCTGAACTATCAGTTGGACAAATTCTGCACAAGAACTCATCACAAAAATGCTTGGAAAGTGGATGCTCTATCATTCAGCTGGAAAAACCGATCAGTCTATGCTTTTCCTCCTCTGCCTCTGCTCTCCAAGGTCTTACTAAAAGTAAGACAGGACAAACCAAAAATGATTCTGATTGCTCCAGACTGGCATCACCAGCACTAGTACCCACTCCTGCACAATGTGTCGCACCTTCCACCGTGGCACCTGCCTCCGACACCTTACTTACTGTCTCAGCAGAACAACCAAATTCTGCATACTCAGCTCCAAACTTTGAATCTTGCAGCATGGCTAATCACCTAAATCCACCCTTAGCATCCCTCAGCAAACCTGTGATGGATGTAATTTTAGAGGCGAGAAGGCCTAGTACTAGAAAGTCTTATGCTGACAAATGGAAAAGATTCTGTGCCTGGAACCATTCACAAGGAATAAGCATAGCAGTGCCCAATATTCCTCAGATTTTACAATACTTAACTGAGATGCTTCACAAGGGCCTGTCCTTTTCTTCCATAAAAATCCATGCCTCTGCCATTTCAGCTCATTACAACACAGAACCTCACCTCTTCTCTCATCCTCTGCTAAAGCAGTATCTCAGAGGGGCCAAAAACTTAAGACCTCCCAGGAGAGCTCCAACCCCTGCCTGGGACCTCAATTTTGTACTGGAAAAAACTCACTCTCCCTCCTTTCGTGCCAGCTGCTACTGCAGACTTAAAATTTCTCTCCTGGAAAACAGCTTTCCTTTTAGCAGTCACTTCAGCTAGAAGGATTTCTGAATTACAGGCTCTTATGGCAGTGGAGCCTTTCATTATTTTTCATGCAGATAGTGTGTCTCTCAGGACCAATCCATCCTTCATGCCTAAGGTGGTATCCAGTGTGGCTCTTAATCAAGCCATTCATTTGCCAACTTTCCTTCCCAATCCACAGAAGGGGGAGCAGATTCTGCATTCATTGGACGTACACAGACAACTTATATTTTACTTAAACAGGACAAAGTCTCTCAAAATCTGAACAACTACTGGTGGCATTTGCTGCAGGGGCAGAGGGAAAGGCTATTTCAAAGCAAACTATTTCCAAATGGATAAGCCATTATATTCGTTTCTGCTATATGCACCATGCTAAAACTTATCCCCCAGGGGATCAGATCTCATTCCACCAGGGCGGCATCTACTTCTACAGCCTTTCTCAGAGGTGTTCCTACCAAAGACATTCTAGAAGCTGCTACCTGGAGCTCAGTTCATACATTCACCAAACATTACCATTTACCTTTCTTCTCTAAATCCAGAACTGGCTTTGCCACTGCTGTCCTGCAGGGTCTTATAGCTGGTCCTAATGCTGTATAAATCCATCCTCTCAACCACAGCTTTGGGAATCTACCCAAATGTAATGACTGCAACAGTGAAACACGAAGAACATAGTACAGTTGTGTACACTTATCATAAATGTAGATGTTCGAGTGTATTCACTGTTGCACTCCTGGTTACCCACCCTCCAGCCCCCTGTTTTTCTCTTGCTATACCTCTACTTTCTTCTACTATGCTTAAAAGCCTTTTTGGTGTAGTTGCTTTTGTTTGGAGGTATACATTTTTTGTGTTTTAACTTACATTTATCATATATATATATATATATATATATATATATATATATATATATATATATATACACATCCCCATTTGGGGATCTGGGGCAAGAAAAACTGATGTACTGGCGTCGGCTGCATGTTTTATACCCCTGACGACCTGATGTCATGGAAGAAGGGACGGCAACTGACGCAGGACTCGAGACTTTGTTAATCAGGCTGACTGAGGGCAACCTGCCAGCAGATTACCCAAATGTAATGACTGCAACAGTGAATACATTCTAACATCTACATTTATGGTAAGTGTACACAACTGTACTTTCCAGGGAGCGCAAGAGAAGACATTCAAGCTCCAGGCGCGACTGTCCTAGTAGGTCCTCCATCTCCTCCCGATCTTCCAGGAGTGTCCTCCCTATGGATATGGACAGGGTGATGCGAGCCTTACTGAAAGCTCAGATGGATTTGGGGCTTCTGGCTTCCCCAACCCATAGGTCAGGGATCCAATCTCCCACCCCCCCCTTTCGATCGCTCCTCATCCAACCAGTAGCTTGGATTCTCAAGGACTGTTGAGTGGGGTGGAGGCTAGGGGAGTTTCAGGACCCAGTTCGGGCCCTTCCCTAATGAGATTAATGGCTGGCACTGTTTGTTCCCACGGGACAGTCCACCCAGCCGGCCCTGTTAAGCCAGCGTCCATGGGATTGGATTCGGGCCTGGGTTTTTCAGACTCGTCTCTTCCCCTGGATGCCTTGGCCTTTGACAGTTCTGGTTCGGTACCATCCAGCAGAGTGGCGGGACTGGGGGAGGGTCCACCCATTCTTCCGCCAGGGTTTTGTCGGCGGGAGAGGGGGTTGGAACCTCTTTTAGTCCTGCTGCCTTCCAGGCTGCTGAAAGATCCTTCTCTGCTATCAGAGCTGCCTCTCCCATGCATGGTTCTCCTACCCAGCCCCAGTTTGAGCAGCTTGTCTCATCCTGCTCCAGGTCAGCCCATCCAAATTAGTCTCCAGGGGGATGCCCCCCACAGGGATCCCTTCCTCTTCTGTGTCATCTCCGCCAACCCCGGCGGAGGAAGTTCCCAGGAAGAGGACTTGTAAGAGGAGACATCTCGACTCCCCTATGGAGTTTCTTACCAAGGACATGGATGCTGATGAGGGGGACGGGTCCCCAAGATCTCCGCTGGACGTCTCCTTTGGAGACGTACTCGAGATCCACAAGGCCAAAGACGGTTGGTCTACCCAAATCCTGTCCTCGGAGGAATCCGTTTTCCTGGAGGCTTATGGTGCGGGTCCATCTACCTCCTGGATGTCACCCCCCCCCCCCCCGCTGATACTCTTATTGATCTTGTGGCCAGCAGGGCCTGGAAAGAGCCAGATACTATGGAGCCAGTGCCCAAGAAAGCAGACAAATTTATGAGCCCTCCCCAGACAAACTTTTGGTTCGAAGCGGACCCGGTTGATGCTATTGTGGTGGCCACTGCCACCAAAAATGGAATTGGCAGAGCAGAGTTCTTCTGTCCATCCACCCAATCGTGTGTTGAGGGCCATGGACAGATATGGAAAGCGGGTGTTCGCTTCAGCTGCTTTCAGTCTGGGACCTCTAAATTACCTGGCGCATTTTACCCGTCTCCAGAGGGATTTGGTAAAAGAACTGTCTTCATCCCTCTCTGGGTCCATGTCTGAGAAGGAATTCAGAGCTATTTCTCCAAAGCTGTCAACCCTTCATTCTGTAGCAAATTCATCCATGAGAATCATTTCCAGTGCTGCAAAAGGGTCCTCATGGGCTGCGGGCTCAGGTATCGCTATTGCATCATGCCTGGTTCCACTTGAGTGGGTTTGCAGAGGCCTTCAAGACGTTATTTGTTAACGCCTCCTTCGATGGTTCCACTCTTTTTGGTCCCACTGTGGAAAGACTCTTTGACCCGCAGTGAACAGGAAGGGAAGAACTTGTCAGCTGTTCAGATCAGGTTTTCTCCCCCTCAGAGGTCCTTTTCCAAGACCCAGAAGGGGAGTAAGAAAATGTGGTTCAGGAAGGCACAGTCTCCCTCTCAGGATGTTCAGGAGGATTCCTCTTCCAGGGGATGGGGAAGAGGTTTCAGTGGTAGATATCACCCGAGGGGCAGAGGAGTCCCACAAAACTAAGATTCCCGCAAAACTAAGATTCCAGGGAGCACTTCTCTGAGAAACCTTTACAACGTCCCTGAGGTATTGCCCAACTGTCCTTCCCTGGAGGCAGTTGAGGGTTGATTATTGCTGCACCCCTTAGCCTGGGCAAGTATCACAAATGATCTGTGGGTGTTAACAATTGTATCCAGGGGTTATTACATTCCCTTTTTGGAAACTCCCCCAAAATTCAATCCTCTTCCAGATGTGCCACCCCAATCAAGAAGAGGCAGCCCAAAAGGAGGTCATAAGCCTTCTTCAAAAGCTAGCCATTCAACAAGACAGAGAGGATCCAGAACTTATTCCCACTTCTTTTTGGTTCCAAAGAAAACAGGGGACCTACGTCCTATATTGGATCTCAGTCGCATGAACCAATTCATGCAGAAGTCGAAGTTTTATATGGTCACTGTACAGTCGATTGTGCCTCTATTGCACAGTAACGACTGGATGTGCTCACTAGACCTATAGGACACGTACTACCATGTAAAGATGGAGTGACAGTCCAGGAGGTTTCTCCGCTTTAGCTTAGGAGTCGAACATTTCCAGTTCCGGGCCCTGCCCTTTGGTCTCACCTCAGCCCCCCTGGGTGTTCACCAAAAATATGGTGGTGGTGGTGGTAGCAGCTGACCTCCAACAGCAGGGAATCCAAGATTTTCCCTATTTGGTTCATTGGCTCCTGACTGCCCCCACAAGGTATCAACTACTGGGCAATATTCACTACGTTCTCTCCCTGTTCCATCGCTTGGGGATCACAGTGAACATTGTGAAATCCTCCCTGACTCAAACACAGAAATTGGAATTCATAGGCACTCTGTTGGATACCACCCCTCAGATTGCAGCCTTACCTCCTCGAAGGGTGTCTGCAACCAGTTTCAGACCTTGCTGGAGCTAACCTGCTCTCCAGTCTCACTCATTCTCAGGGCTCTAGGATTGATGGCTGCAGCCATTTATTTGGCTCGGTACCACATGAGGGTCCTTCAGTGGACCCTTGCAGTTCAGTGGTCACCGTGGCAGCATCCTCTGTCTTTTCCCATTCGGCTCACCTTGGTGTGTCACAAGCATCCATCATGGTGGATTCGATCTCCGGATCTTCTAGTAGGCAACCTTTCATTCCTCTGACTTTTGTGGCGACAGTCACCTCGGATGCTTCCCTCTTGGGGTGGGGGGCATTTCCAGGGACAGACGGTCCAAGGGACTTGGTTGTCCGCAGAGACCAAACTGCACATCAACGTTCTGGAGATGAGCAGTCCTTCTATTGTTGCAAACCTTTCAAGACTGCCTTCCTCACGGGACGATTGTGGTTCTATAAGACAAACATGGCTGTTGTGTGGTATATAAACAAGCAAGGGTGCACACGTTCTTTTCTGCTGTGTCACGAGGCCATGAGGGTGTGAGAGTGGCGATGACCACGAGTTGTCCCTGAATCAAGTGGTGGCTCAACAGATGTTCCGTTGGTGGGGTTATCCGAGCTGTGATCTGTTTGCATCTCCTCTCAACCACAAATGCAGCAACTTATTTGCATTGATCCCCCCAGAGGTGGAATCCCTCAGGGCCGCGCTGTCCCACAATTGCTCTCCTGGTCTGCTGTACGCCTTTCCTCCGTTACCCCTAATCCTCAGAGTACTTCAGAAAGCCAGATGCCTCCAGAGTCAAATTATCCTCATTGCCCCCTTTTGGCCTCTGCAGGTGTGGTTGCCCCTTCTGCGGCCTTGTGAGGCATCCACCCTGGGTGCTCAATCCAGTTCTGGATCTGCCATCTCATCCCTCTTTTCTACCGCTCCTGAACCTTCAGACCCTATGTCTGACAGCGTATGTCCACTTCCAGTGTTCTTAGCTAAGTCCAGGCTAGCTTCACCCATGAAGGAGATTATTCTTGCTTCCCAGAGGTCTTCTACCAGAAATGTTTATTCCAGTAAATGAAAGAAGTGTGCGCGAAGAATAAAAATTTCGACCCGTTCTCCACCCCTATTCCCAAAATTCTTCTCTTCTTGCCCTCTCTCTTTAAAGAAGGAGCTATTTTTTCCACAATTAAGGTACAGTTGGTAGCCATTTCAAGTTTTTACCTTGGTGGTGATTCAACCTTTTCTGCACGCCTCTGTAAGGCATTTTTAAAAGGGACTTTTCTATTAAGGCCTCGTGTTAAACATCCTTCTCCATGGGATTTGACTTTGGTGCTTCAAGCTTTAACAAAACCTCCCTTTGAACCAGCAGCTTCGTGCGATATTAGATTTCTCTCCTGGAAGACTGCATTTTTAATGGCAATTACTTCAGCAAAGAGAGTCTCGGAACTGCAAACTCTTACTGTCAAGCCCACCCTATTTAGTTTTCCACAAGAACAGTGTGTCTCTAAAACCTAATCCATCCTTCATGCCTAAAGTGGCTTTATCAGCGAATATCAACCAATGTATTCACTTACCAGTATTTTTCCCTAACTTTTCCAATAAAGGGGAATATATTCTGCACACATTGAGTATTCATCATCAACTTTGCTTTTATTTACATCGAATGTGAGAATTTAGGCATTCAGACCAACTATTTGTGGCCTTCTCTGTTAATAGAAAAGGCAGGGGTATTTCAAAAGTCACGATTTCCCATTGGATTTCACAATGTATTTCCTTTATTCTTCAGAGGGTATTTCCTTAGCCACACCAATGAGGGCTCATTCAGCCAGGGCAGTTTCTACTTCATTGCCTTTGCAGATTGTCAGTCTTTAGATGACATTTGTGCAGCAGCAATGTGGTCTTCTCCCCACACGTTTGTTTCTCACTATAAGTTGGATTTGATTTCCAGAGCAAGGGCTTAATTTAGCTCCACAGTTTTTCGGCATGTCCTTCCTTGAGACCTCCCAGGATTTAGGTAGCTGGGGATTCTGACCCTAACATGAGGAATGGTGAATAGATAACATCAGATTTATAGTTATGTACTTACCATAACTTGGCATGTGTGTTATCTGTAGTCACCATTCATCACGATCTCACCCTCTAGCCCCCTGCCTGGAAGATTGGCTGGATTTGGAGGTTCTATTTGGTTTCTATGTTTTATCGGTCTTCCTTCCTTGTGCAAACTCGATCTGAGGGAGTGTAGGGCAGCAGACCATTATGGGAGGGGAGGAGCTTGAGCAAAGCTGTGTTCTGAGTATGCCGGCTGGGGTCCGATACCTGATCCAAGACCCTAACATTATGAATGGTGACTACACAACACAGATGCCAAGTTATGGTGAGTACATAACTATAATTTTGCTTTCTCCTTGTAATGTACCATATTAAATCTCTCTTTCTTTCCCATGTCCATATTTCTTCTTCAGCTGTCTCCCGCTCCACCTATTTCTTTTTAATTTGAGAACTCCCCCGGCCCCCATTGTGCTGTGACATAACGCGTGTTAGACTTTCTGCAGAGGTATTCCATAACCTCATCTTCCATTACGCACGTTCCCCCTTTGTGACCTTATTTTTTGTATTGTGAAATTTTCATATCTGGGTGCCTCTGACTGAATTTCCTGGAGAGTTTTTTTATACTTTTTTAAAAAGCTCTAAGTTTTGATGTTCTTCGTGTTTCACTGTTGCAGTCATTACAATTGGGTTATCCTGCTGCAGGCTACCCTCAGTCGGCCTGAATTCCAAAGTCTAGGTCCAACATTGGTTGCTCTCGCCTCTTCCCTGATGCCAGTGCGCCAGGGGTATAAAAGATGCAGCCGAAGCCATTTTCTTCAGTCTTTCTTGCTGCGCGGTGCCCGAAGCAAAAGCAGTTCACAAGTGCCAGTCGGCCGACTCCTGAGATTTTCGTGTTCGAATTTCAGATCCGAAGTCTTCACTAAAAAGCTAAGTACCCCGTTGGGGAAACTTTTTTCTTGCTCCAGACCGATGTCAGAAAAAGTTAGAAATTGTATTTCTTGTGGGAAGCAAATACCTCATAAGGACTTTCATTCTTACAGTATTCCTTGCCTAGGCCCTGACTACGAAGTTGCTAGTTGTCAGTTTTGTGCTAGATTTAACCAACGCACTATTAAGCGTCAGTACGACTTTGCATTTCACTATTTTGGCAGAAGATTTAACTATACAATGTTGTCGGATAGCCATCCAACTACCGGAATTCACAAGAAACACAAAGAAAAAGAAAAGGAGAGGCATCCGAGGTCCAAAATTGACGACGAGGCTTCTTCTAAGCCAGTCGCTGGTTCGCCGGTTCTCAGTGAGGCGCTTTCGCAGTCCCTGACGCCTGCTACTTTAGAGCCACAGGCCGCTTCCGACTTCCACGTGGAGCTGACTAGGCCGCTAGAAACTCAAGGTATTGGAACCTCGGAAACTATTCTCTCAGATGGGTCCGGAGCCGCTGAACAGGCATCGGCTTCTGAGGGTGTTTTCAGGCCTACACAGTTATAGGTTAAAACGACTTCAGCTTCAAAGGCAAAGACTAAAGCACCTCTAAAGACAAAGAAACAAGTACCATAGACAGGCCTCCATGCCTAAAAAACAGATGCTCAAAATGGCCGAAGACCTAATTACTTTGATCAGGGGTTCCCATCACCCTTCTGATAAGAGGCCTAGGCAAGAGACAGAATATGAATCTTCAGATCAGGTTTCCATTTCTTCTGATTCCTCTTCTGATCAGGAATACTGTTTTTCTCCCTATGAGGATTCTGATGCTGAAGAATCTATCCCTTCAGCCTCTCCTCCTGAGGATTATTCTTTTGGGGAAACTCTGCATACCATGAGGGAGCATTTCCACTGGGAGAGCCAAGATTATTCAGAATCTAAGAAAAGGCTCAGAGATTTCCTTTTACTACCTCAGCACAGGCCCCTTGCTATTCCACCTGTGTTAGACATTGTAGATGATGTATTTTCAGAGTCCATTCTGACTCCGGACTCTTTACCTCCAGCTCCTGTTAAGCCGGACAGATACTACAGGGTTCCTGATTCACATAAATTCCTTTTCAAAAACCCTGCTGCTGACCCAGAAACTGTCTCTTAGGGTCCCAGAGGGGTCAAGGCTTCCACTGCAAAAAGCCCTACTCCCTCTGACAGGGATTCTAGGGCACTGGACAGATGGGGAAAAAAGATTTACACTTCTGCTACTTTGGCTGTAAGGGCTTTAATTTGTCAGTTTCATATGTTCAAATATCAGCAATATATTATGTCACTGCTTAAACAGAAAATGTTGATAAATTCTGAATGTGCAGAAAACAAAGAAATGCAGGATTTATTGCATGCAGCTGAACAAGTTGGAAAGCATACTTTGCAATGTGGTTTTGATTCTCTGGAGGCCTCCTGCAGGGCCGCAGTTACGGGTTCTGTCATTAGGAGCCATGCTTGGTTAAAGGAACAAAATCTACCTGATCATGTTAAGGCAAAATTATTAGATGCTCCATTACAGCATGATGCTTTGTTTGGTGTTAAAGCAGAAGAGGTGTTAAGGAAAATGTAGGACAAAGCTAAATCTATGCAAACAGTCAAGGATTTCTTACAGGTACAGCCACCAACGTTTAGCAGACACTGGCCTACAAAGAATTGGTCCTTTCCAGTGTCAGACAGGCCACAAAGGGGCAGATACAGATGCCCTAGAGGCAGATCCCAGCCGCAAGGTTCGTACAGGTCTAAACAATGGGGTGTTTCTACCCCCAAAACTGGAGAAGACAAATCACAGCCATACAGGAAACAGTCCCAATGACTTCCCCCTGCCTGTGACAAGCACTTATCTTCTGGTAGCACCTATAGGGGGAAAGCTAGCACTTTTTTCTCAGAATTGGCACATAACCCAGGACAAATGGGTCTTAAACATAGTGTCACAAGGCTACAAGTTTCACTTCCATACCCTGCCAAGGGCAAACGGTTGGCCAGACCTGCCAAAACAGCAATGGGCAGAGAGACAAAAACAAGTCTCATTTCTCATGGATATGAGGGCCATTCAACAAGTACCAGAGCAAGAGCAGGGACAAGGATTCTATTCAAGACTGTTCTTGGTACCCAGAAAGGACAAAGCCTGGAGACCAATACTGGACCTGTCTATTCTAAACACATATCTGGATATTCCAAAATTCAGAATATTGACTCTACAGCAGCTTCTACCCATGTTGGGCAAGAAGGCTTGGCTGGTGACTTTAGATCTAAAAGAGGCATACCTGCATGTCCCAGTCAGACAAATATGCAGAAGATACCTCAGATTCAAAGCTGGCTCAATGCACTACCAATTCTCTGCACTGCCCTTTGGCTTATCTACTGCACCCAGGGTCTTCACAAAGTGCCTGGCACCAGTATTTGCATTCTGCAGACAAAGAGGAATACAAATATATCCTTACTTGGATGACTGCCTCATTTAAGCAGAGAACAAGGACATTCTACTACAGCATCTGGCGTTTGTAAAGAGATTACTACCATGCCTAGGGTACACAGTCAACGAACAGAAATCAAAACTAGTACCCTCTCAAGAGATAATATTCCTGGGTGCAAGCTTAAATACAACTGCCCAGATGGCTTATCTCACGCCAGACAAACAAAGGCAACTGACTACCTATTTCAAAATGTTGTCAACAAAGGCCCAGTTATCTGCAAGAAAAATTCTGCAGGCTTTGGGCTTCATGGCATCCTGCATTCTACTAATTCCATATGCAAGACTGCATATGAGGAAACTTCAGTGGTACCTAAAAAGTGTTTGGACTCAACATTGCCACAGCCTGGAAGCTATAGTTACTCTCATTCCCTGCCTGCAACAGGAGTTTCGATGGTGGGCGAAGGCCTGTCACCAAAACAAGGGACAGCCATTCACTCTACCCCCAGCCACACAGACATTAACAATGGATGCATCGGATTATGCCTGGGGAGCCCACATGGCAGGAAGATGTATTCAAGGCACATGGTCCGCAAACCAAATGCGTCTACATATCAGTCAGAAAGAGATGCTAGCTGTTCAAAATGCCCTGACAGCCTTCAAGGACCTACTAAATCCAGGACATCTACTGATAAAAACAGACAATACCACGGTCATGTGGTATATAAACAAGCAGGGAGGCACTCATTCTTACCCCCTTAGCAGACTGGCCATGATTTTGTGGGACACAGCATTGACTTACCAAGTACATCTGCAGGCACAATTCCTGCCAGGAACAATAAATTCTCTGGCAGACGAACTAAGCAGAAACCTCATGGATCCCCACGAGTGGAAATTGCATCCACAAGTCTTCAGCATGATAACAAGAAATGGGGATGTCCGGACATGGATCTATTTGCCTCATCTCACAACTGCCAACTAAAGAGATTATGCGCAAGGACTTATCACAGATGAACATGGAAAGTGGATGCCCTATCTTTCAGCTGGAAAAACTTAACAGTATATGCCTTTCCTCCTGTGCTTCTCCTCCCCAAGGTACTCCTAAAGGTCAGACAGGAGAAGCCAAAAATGATACTGATTGCCCCAGACTGGCCACGCCAGTACTGGTATCCAATCCTAAGGAACTTGTCTCAGTGCCCAGCCTGGACCTTACCTCAAGTGCCTCATCTACTGCCCCAGCAGAATAATCCGATCCTGCACAGCCAACTCAAGACTTTAAATCTGGCAGCATGGCGGAAAATGTAGTCATACAAAAGAGACCTCTCACTAAAGCAGTAATGGATGTCATTTTGGAGGCCAGGAGGCCTAGTACTAGAAAATCATATGCTGGAAAATGGAAGAAATTCTGTGCTTGGAACCAGGCACAGGGAATTGACACAGCTGTACCAAAATATTCCTCAGATTTTGCAATACTTAACTGAGATGCTGGACAAAGGCCTATCCTTTTCATCTATAAAAATTCATGCCTCTGCCATTTCGGCTCATTACAATACAGAGCCACCAATCTTTTCTCATCCGTTAAGGCAGTACCTCAGAGGGGCCAAAAATTTAAGGCCTCCAAGGAGATCACCAATACCTGCATAGGACCTCAATTATGTCTTAGAAAAACTCACCCTGCCTCCTTTTCAGCCAGCCGCTACAGCTGATATAAAGTTTTTATCTTGGAAAATAGCTGTGCTCCTAGCAATAACTTCTGCAAGACGAGTCTCAAAGCTACAGGCATTCATGGCTGTGGAACCTTTTATCATTTTTTATCCAGACAGGGTTTCTCTGAGGACAAACCCGACTTTTATGTCTAAGGTAGTGTCCAGTGTGGCCCTTAACCAAACTATTCATCTGCCTACCTTTTATCCAAACCCACAGAATAAGGGGGAGAGAATTCTGCGTTCTTTGGACATACACAGACAGCTACACTTCTATTTGAACAGAACCAAAGCTTTCAGAAAGACAGATCAATTACTAGTGGCATATGCTGCAGGGATCACAAGGAAAGGCTATCTGAAAGCAGACTATTTCGAAGTGGATAGGCCACTGTATTCATTTCTGCTATTCACAACATGGCAAGCCAGTACCTAAGGGCATTAGGCCACATTCAACCAGAGCAGCAGCCACTTCAGCAGCCTTCCTCAGGGGGAGTACCTACCAAAGATATTTTAGAGGCTGCTACTTGGAGTTCAGTGCACACCTTCACAAAGCACTATCACTTACCACTCTACTCTAAATCCAGGGCAGGCTTTGCCACTGCAGTTCTGCAGGGCTTAATAGCCGCTCCTAATGCTATTTAGCTCCAGCCTCCCAACCTTAGCTTTGGGATTCAACCCAATTGTAATGACTGCAACAGTGAAACACGAAGAACATAGTACAGATGTCCTTCATGGATGCATCTGCAGTCATAACAACTGGGTTGTCCTGTCGTCAGGCAGCCCTTCAGTCGGCCGGATTCCAAAGTCCGGGTCCGCCGGCTGATGTCGCACTTCACCCGACGTCATCTCTGTTGGTCTTGGTATAAAGGCATCAGCCGGCGCCATTTTCCTCAGTCTTTCTTGCGCGTGGCGCCAAGCAGAAGCTGTTCGCAAGTGCGGTCGGTCGGATCCAGAGATTACTTCTACCGAATACTACTTGAAGACTTCTAAAGCTAAGTACCCGTTGGGGACTCTTTCTTGCCTCAGCCGATGTCAGAAAAAGTTAATAATTGTTTAACCTGTGGGAAACAAATACCTCATAAAGATTTCCACTCTTATTGTCTGCCTTGTTTAGGCCCAGCCCACGACGTAGCAGCCTGTTCAGCCTGTGCTTCTTTCAACCGAGCGCTTAGGCGCCGGTCGGAGTTTGCTGAACAGTTTTTCGGTTCTGATTTTGCGTACATTATGCCGTCGGATCCTCCGACTACCCAATCTGCCAAAAAACGCAAAGATAAAGACCGACACTCGCGGTCCGCGGTTTCGGCTGAAACCATGGTTAAGCAAACCGCGAGTGTCTCGGTTTCGGCCGAAACCGAGAAAACTGATCAAAGTACAGCTGAATCTATCTCTACAACTGAGGCCCCTGCTACCATTCTTGAATCGGCCTCAGAAATTATACCCACTACGGTGGTTGCCACTGACTTATCAGACACCATTCCCTTGGATGTCTCTACCCCAGCACGTGGTGCTGCTAGGCCTCCAGCAGCCATGTCCATTAAGGCCTTCGCCAGGGCTAAAGCAGCCAAGACTACTAAAACAGTGCCTGTTAAACCCCCTTCAACCAGGCCCTCCTCTAGTTCTCAAATGCTTACTCTGGCAGAAGATTTAATTTCATTAATTAGAGGATCTCAATCTCACCCAGACAGGGCCTCTCAGCCCCAGAGAAGAGACCTAGGGCAGAGCCCCCTGAGCCAGTGTCATCTGATGATTCAGCCGATGAATCAGACATAACTGACCAGCCAGAGGCTCCTTTCTCTAATTTTGAAGACTCTGATGCTGAAGAATCCATTCCAGCTGCTTCCCCACCAGAAGAATTTTCCTTTGGGGAAACCTTACATGCCATGCGAGAGCAGTTCCAATGGCAGCAACAGGATTTTTCAGACTCCAGAAAAAGACTTAGGACTTTTCTGCACCTTCCATAACACAGGCCCTTAGCTATACCTCCTGTTCTTTCTGTGGTGGATGATGCTTTCAATGATGTCTGCTCGCTCCAGATTCTTTACCTCCAGCCCCTGCCAAACCAGACAGATTTTACAGGGTGCCAGACACTCATCACCACCTTTACAAGGCCCCTCTTGCAGACCCCGAATCTATATCCCAGGGTCCCAAGGCAGTAGCCGACCATAGCTAAAACCCTATTCCTTCTGAAAGGGAAGCAAGGTCATTAGACAGATGGGGCAAAAGGTCTACACTTCAGCTACTCTCTCAGCTAGAGCTTTAAACTGTCAGTTTCACATGATACAATACCAAGAGTTTATGCTTGATCAGTTAACTAAAAAGCTAACCACTGATGAATCTCTTGATAAGAAATATGTATTAGAAATGGTAAATAACATACAACAGGTTAGTAACCATTCCTTAAAATGTGGCTATGATGCACTGGAGGCTTCATTTAGATCAGCCATGACTGGCACAGTGATAAGAAGGCATGCATGGCTAAAGGAGCAAGCTTTACCGGATCATGTTAAAGCAAAGTTACTAGATGCTCCTATGGATAAGACAAGTTTGTTTGGTACACCTGCCCAGCAGGTTATGAAGAAAATGGAAGAAAAGGCAAAATCCGTTCAAACGGTTAAAGATTTCTTGCAGGTTCAACCCCAAGGTTTAGCAGGAACTGGCCTGCCAAAATGGGTCCTTTGCGGACGCCACAAGACCTCAAAGGGGCAGAAACAGACGGTCCAGAGGCAGAAACCAATCCAGAGGAGGTGCCTACGGAGGCGACAGTGGCAAGGTAACAACAGAGGCACAGACACAACCACTGCCACTACATCAACACAACCACAGTGACTTAATCCTAAATCCGCCTACCAGGGAACAAATAGCAGCTCCTCTAGGCGGAAAGTTAACCCTATTTTCAAAAAACTGGCACTATATAACAAAAGACAAGTGGATTTTACAAACCATAGATCAAGGATACCGGTTCCACTTCCACACTTTACCAATCAAAAGAGGAATGCCAAATCTACCTCCAAATCAAAAACAGAGGCTCTACAACAGATAATGCAGTTAGCAAACATGAGAGCTGTGGAAAAAGTGCCAACTGCAGAGCAAGGAAAGGGGTTCTACTCAAGACTATTCCTAGTTCCAAGAAAGGAAAAAAGTTGGAGACCAATTCTCGACCTGTCCGCCTTAAATACATACATCATTGTCCCAAAATTCAAAATGCTGACCCTACAGCAACTTCTTCCCATGCTGGGCAAGGAGTGTTGGCTGGTAACTCTAGATCTCAAGGAGGCATACCTGCACGTCCCCATTCGACCAATCTGCAGAAGATACCTCAGATTTCTTGCAGGATCAGAGCACTATCAATTCTCAGCATTGCCCTTTGGCTTATCTACTGCCCAGAGTATTCACAAAATGCCTGGCATCAGTAATTGCCCATTGCAGACTACAGGGAATACAAATTTACCCATACCTGGACGACTGCCTGCTACAAGGGGACAACAAAAGCAAGCTGACAACAGATTTACAAAGGGTCATTTACTTGCTACAAGCACTGGGATACACAGTCAATCTACAAAAGTCAAGGCTGATACCATCCCAAACAAGGACATTCTTGGGCGCAGAATTGGACACAGTAAAACAAATGGCATTCCTAACTGCAGAAAAACAAAAGAACTCCCTCTTTACTTCTTGGCACTAACAAAGCTGAACAAGTTAACAGCAAGAAAAGTACTGCAGGCCTTGGGCTTCATGGCATCATGCATAATCCTGGTCCCACTTGCCAGACTACATATGAGAAAACTACAGTGGTACCTAAAGAATTTATGGTCCCAACACAGTCACAGCCTAGAAACAGAAATCCCACTAATTCCATGCTTAAAACAGGAGTTCCTATGGTGGGCTCAGGCATGCCAGACAAACCCAGGCCTACCCTTTCGCAGATGTCAAGCAAGCCAGACCATCACAACAGGCGCTTCAGACCTAGGATGGGGGCCCACATGCTGGACAAATGCGTGCAAGGATTGTGGACACAGGATCAACTTCACCTGCACATCAACCTAAAAGAAATGCTGGCAGTAAAACTGGCAATCCAAAGGTTCAGACCATTTCTCAAAGAGGGCCAGTTGATGATAAGGACAGACAACACCACAGTCATGTGGTACATCAACAAGCAGGGAGGCACTCATTCATACCCCTATGCAGAATGACTTTGGAGCTGTGGAACCTGGCACTCAGCTACAACATCCAGTTACAGGCAATTTTGTACCGGAAAAGAAAATATTCTAGCAGACATATTAAGCAGAACCACATCGGATGCCCACGAATGGAAACTGCACCCGGACATTTTCAAGACCATCTCAAAGAAATGGGGAATGCCTCAGATAGATCTATTTGCATCACCTCTCAATCACCAGATCAAAAATTCTGCACAAGGACATTACACCCACTGGCATGGAAAGTGGATTCGCTCTCCTTCAGCTGGAAAGGCCTGACAGCATATGCATTCCCACCTCTTCCCTTGATACACAAAGTATTACTAAAAATCAAGGAAGAACGTCCAAGGATAATCCTGATAGCTCCAAACTGGCCAAGACAACACTGGTACCCACTGCTGAGGAGCATGTCTCAGAACAATATGTGGCCAATACCCTGATGCCTTTGATGCTAACTCAGAACAACTACAGCATCATACATCCAAACCTAAAACGTTGCAACTGACTGCATGGAACATCACATAGCAACAGCTAACCCAGAACTTTCCCAAAGAGTTAAAGACATTATTCTTGAAGCACGCAGACCTTCAACAAGAAGGAACTATGCTGGAAAATGGAAAAGGTTTGTCATTTGGAGTACTGAAAGAGGAAAAGATGTGTCAAACATAGATATGCCTAACATTCTAGAGTATCTGGCGAACTTCTTCATTCAGGCTTGTCCTACTCCTCCATCAAGATACATGCATCAGCTATTTCAGCAGAATACAGCTTTGATCCACCTGTTTTTCGCACCCTTTGCTCAGGCAGTTCCTCAGAGGAATCAAGAATGTAAAACCTCCAAGGAAACCACCTTTGCCAGCTTGGGACTTAAACTTTGTGCTAGAAAAGTTGACACTATCACCCTTTGAACCAGCAGCAACAGCAGACCTACAACACCTGTCATGGAAAACTGCTTTCCTACTGGCAATTACTTCAGCAAGGAGGGTTTCAGAGCTACAGGCCTTAATGGCAGTGCAACCCTTTCTAATCTTCCACCAAGATAGAGTGTCCATGAGGACTAATCCTACATTTATGCCTAAGGTGGTATCCAGAGTGTCTTTAAACCAGGCAATCCACCTACCTACCTTCTTTCCCAACCCACAAAACAGAGGGAAAGAATACTGCATACCTTGGATGTACATAGACAGCTACGCTACTACTTGGACAGAACAAAAATAGCAGAAAGACTGACCAACTTTTTGTAGCCTATGCAACAGGAAGGGAAGGAAAAGCTATTTCCAAACAGACAATCTCCAAATGGATAGGAAATTGCATACGATTCTGTTACTCCTTCCATGGAAAACCAATTCCACAGAACGTAAGACCTCATTCTACAAGGGCAACAGCCACTACCACAGCCTTCTTACGAGGAGTGGCAACCAAAGACATTATTGAGGCGGCTACTTGGACCTCCGTGCATACATTTGCCAAGCATTATAACTTACCTCTATATTCCAGATCCAGAGCAGGGTTTGCCACTGCTGTACTGCAAGGGATCCTAAACACACCATAATCTAGTTTTATCCTCCTCCCCTAGTTGGCTATGGTATTCTACCTAGTTGTTATGACTGCAGATGCATCCATGAAGGACATAGTACAGTTTTGTACCTACCATAAATGTAGATGTCCGAACTGGATAGCATCTGCAGTCAGGATTACCCTCCCTCCTTCCCCTCTGTGGTACTCCTAGGGTATTTTACCCTCCTAATAGCTAGCTGGTGGGGGAGTCTTTATGGTGTATTTGTTTGTATATATGTACATACATGCTTATTTTTGTGTTTACCTCTATCTTTTTGGAAACATTGGCATCTATCCAAATTTTAGCCTCCAAGAGAGCTACTGGCATCTGGGGCAAGAAACACTGAGGAAAATGGCGTCGGCTGATGCCTTTATACCCGAAGACCAACAGAGATGACGTCGGGTGAAGTGGCGACATCAGCCGAAGCCGGACCCGGACTTTGGAATCCGGCCGACTGAAGGGCTGCCTGACGACAGGACAACCCAGTTGTTATGACTGCAGATGCTATCCAGTTCGGACATCTACATTTATGGTAGGTACAAAACTGTACTTTGTGTACACTTACCATAAATGTAGATGTTCGAGTGTATTCACTGTTGCAGTCCAGGTTACCCACCCGCCATCCCCCATTTCTTTGCTGGATCTTCTCCGGACTTCTCTATTCTATACAACCTATGTGGTGTATTTGCTTGTAGATGAAGACAAAATATTTACTTTGGTGCATGCATGTTTTATTGACATATTTTTAGTCTACCCTTTTGGGGGCACCTGACATCTGTGGCAAGAAAAACTGAAGAAAATGGTGTTGGCTGCATCTTTTAAAGCCCTGGCGCACTAACGTCAGGGAAGAGGCGACAGCAACTGATGCCGGACCTAGACTTTGGAATTCAGGCTGACTGTGAGGGTAGCCTGCCAGCAGGATAACCCAATTGTGATGACTGCAACAGTGAATACACTCGAACATCTGCATTTATGGTAATTGTACACAACTGTACTTTCTTTGTTTTCCTGCTTCTTCCGTTGCTTCTTTTTCAAAACATCCCAAAGTTTCTTGGTCTTTGTAATGTTTTTCATAAATCTGTTGTATTAATGAACACAAATTTGCATTTGAAGCTTCTGATTATCCCCCCCCCTGTACAAACATTTTTTTTTCCACTAATTTCTCTCAATCTTTTTGAATGTCTTTCTGGAAATTCTGGGATTCTTGTGTAGTAGAAGTAATACATAATTTCTTGTCTTCATTAGTCCACACTATCATGTTTATGACTAATTTTTTTTTTTGGCCCGTTATCCTCAACTTTAAACTGTCTGCCAGCCATATAATAGAAAAGGCCAGTATTTTGTTTAACTGCTTAAGGTTCAGAAACCTGTATTTGCTGTTTGGGCCTGTATGATGTTTAAGACCCAGACTTTGATAACAATACTAAAAACTTCTATTACTTTGATAGCATTACTTTAAGCAGCAGAAGTGGTCACCCTTCACTGTTCTAAGTTTGGATAACTGGTTATATGACTGATTATTAGGCATTCTGAATAAAGAAGTCAAAGGCCAATACAGTCTCTTAGCTAACTCTTGAAATAAATGTGCAATTATTCCATTATCTAGCTGGTATTACCAGCATATAAGATGTCTTAGCCCAGGAGTTTAAGAAAGAAGATGGTGTCTTGTATCTAAGAAAAATACATTTATTTTATCTTCATCAGTAAAATGATGCTAAAACATCCCCCATCTTTTTGACAAAATCTCACAGCTACTTAACCCTGGCAAGAAATGTTAATGTACTACCTAATGTAACTGCATTGGAAATAGCAAGCAAATTAAATAAAGCAGTACCTAAACACCTCACTATCAGTTTTACATCAGTCCATATTCCCTAACACTCCATCATGTAGTGACTTTTCTGCCTCTCATCTTTCTCTAGTCCCTATCTTCTCAGTTTGTACCTACTGTCTGAACATAAATCTACCTCAACAACTGTCGATAGCCTCTTAGAGTCATAAGATTACTCCAGCCTTGCTGGTAAGGCATGGGCTACCCAGTCCATTACTGACGATTGTGTTACCAAACTTTGAAGTCATCCATTATTGTTGCACTGTATATGTGAGGTGTATACATTGAACAGCCAGTAGTGTTGTTTCAGTTTTGATCCACTTGAACAATATGCCTACAATCCACTTCTAAGTAAGCAATAATGCCCGACAGGGTGTGTGTTAATGTGTAATTAATCTTGCCCAGGGTTGCAACCCTGGAAGAGCGTTAATTTCACATTAACACACACCCTGTCGGGCATTATTGTGCTTAGAGAATGGGCTCGCTGTCAAATTTTTGTAAGTACTATATTATTTTATTTTGTATATTTTTCATGTAAAATAATTCCTCCACCCAATGTTTCAAGCTTTCTATAGTACGTGTTAATGGTGTTGGAGGAAGCATTTTACATAAAAAAATAATAATAATAATATAGTACTTACAAAAAAAAATGTAAAACAATTTTACGTACTGCCCATTCTCTCTGTCATACACATAGTCATAGGTGACTCAATTCTGAGAGAGATATATGTGCCTCTCACCAGGCTGGATAAGGAGAAAGTCATGGTTAGTTGTCTGTCAGGGGCCAGCATCTGCCATATCTCACACACACTACTAATCTGGCTAAGGAATCCCTACCGATTACGTTGTATTATACCTCAGATGTTACAGACATCATGAAGGTAATTAGGAATAATTGGTCCATCTTGCATTTGGACCAAGATATTCATGCACTGGTGGGAGATGAGTCGCGATTTTGCTTTAAAAATACAAATTCTCTTAAGAGACAGCTATGTTATAAGGTGGGGGGGTGTAATGAACGGAAGAAAGACATGCCTTCCATGACAAGATGTTATAGCTTCATAGGTTCATAGGTCGGTACTAGGCTATCTGCCCTGGGACCTATACAAGCCCAGCCAAAAAGGTACCCTGGCTTTTGCCACCCAAGAAAATTATTTTCCTGTGCCACTGTCGAGCAGAGCCACATAGGTGGTCCCCTGGGTGAATTTCCTATTTCCCATCCAATCATCAAGATTTTTCCTGAAGAGTGCTAATGGGGATCTTTGATATAGATAAGTAATTTATTCTGGAGTATGGGAAGTCTCTGGGACAGGAATCTATCCCTCCGGCATGTTCTGTTTATTGTGGTTACAAGGTTTAGGTCCCTAGAGCGTGTAGCTCGGAGGGATTGGGATTTCTTTAAGTGTAACATGTCCAAACAGCACTGGGTTTGACATAGCTTTGTATGTTAGGCAGATATCACCTCTGAGTAGGCGATATGCGACAGAGTAAAGCTGGAGTTTTTTTAGACTGTCTGCGTAGGGCATCTGTTTGAGGCCGGTAATCCTCTTTGTGAGGTATTTCTGCGGCCTTTCCAGTTGTTGTAGATGTCTTGTGAGGTACATAGCAAAAGGGGCGTTGTACTCTATAATGGGTCTTATGAGTGATGAGTAGAGGGGAACAATGACCTTTCTTTTTCTGGATGAGAAACCTTTTGTGATGAGGTGTGCCACATAGAAGGATTTTCTGACTACTGTGGCAAAGTGATTATCAAAGGAGGGGCCACTGTCCACCTGTATCCCAAGGTCTCTTATCACACTTTCGGTGTTAACTATACTACCGCCTATGTTGTAGTTCATGGGTACAGAGTTTTTACCAAAGGGGATGACAATGCACTTTTTGGCATTGAGCTTGAGGCCATGACTTTGACGCCAGGCATCTGTCTCAGTGAGGCCCTTTTGTAGGATGTCCACATCGTTAGGAGTTTCGATTATGGCTCCTAGTTTGCAGTCCTCTGCGAACTTCGTTAGCCGAAGACCTTTTGTGTTAGTCTGTACTTCAGAGAAGTAGATACCAAACAGGAGAGGACCCAGGACTGAACCCTGTGGTACTCCACTTGTCACTGGTCTGAAGTCGTTTTTGGAGTCTCCTACTTTCACAATGTGGGTTCTGTCAGTGAGCCAGTAGGCAACCCATCTTGTGACATAGGGATTTATACCTAGTTTAGTGAGTTTATCTATAATTCCAGAGTGGGGGATGGTGTTGAAAGCCTTGGCAAGGTCTAGATAGGCTGTGTGAACCACCTTACCCTTGTCTACGGCTTTGATGACTGCTTCAAAGAAGTCTTATCAGGTTTAGGAGACATGATCTGCCTTTTACAAACCCGAACTGGGTGGGGTCCAGAGTTTGGAGATTACCAATGTCTTTGTTTATAAGTTCCATGATGATGCATTCCATGGCCTTGCAGACCATGTTCGTCAGGCTAATGGGGTGGTAGTTCCCACAGTCCGTGGTGGCTCCTGCCTTGTGGAGTGGGATAACCATTGCTGTGTGCCATTCAGCAGGCACAAAGCCTGAGGGGAGGCTATGATTGATCATGGTACTTAGGTGGGCTGCCAGTTTGTTCTGTAGTTCGTGTAGAATGCAGCCTGGGATGTTATCTGGTCCCATGGATGCTGTGTTCTTGGCTTTGGAGAGTGTGGTTTTTACCTGTGCAGCCGTGATTACAGGAACTTTGCATTCTTCCGGTATAGAGATGGGCTCTTTAGGGGGTGAGAGGGGGGTAAAGTTAGCACTGAACCTATCTGCAAGGATGTTGGCAATATCAGTTGGGTCTGTATAGTGCCATTGTGCTGCAACTCAGAGCAGATCTGAGTGTTGCCATTGAGATTCGTGACATAGCTATAGAATGCTTTGTGATTGTCTTTAGAATCAGTGGCAATTTTGTTTTCGTAACTAGCTTTGGAGGATTTTATCAGGGATTGCAGCTTCTTACTGAGGCTGACCAAGGAGCTCCTCCACTCATGGGATTTTACTCTCTTTTGCAACAGTTTCTTCCTTCTGTTGTGCAGTTTGTTTATGGCAGGGGACCACCAGATTGGCTTCCTTTTTTTGGAGGATAGCGTCTTGGTTCTGTTTGGGATAGCATGATCCATGCACTCGTGTAAGTGCTTATAAAGTGCAATTGTGTAGGATTCAGTAGTCGTAACTGTATTGTCTATCTGCATGGGTGTCATGAAGATCACCGCATCTTAAGAAGCATGAAGTTGGCTTTGGAGAATTTTTTTACCATGGTTTCCTTAATGGGGGGTGGGGGCAGGATGTGGATATCTAGGGTAATTAGCTTATGGTCGGATCGGATGGATAGATGCAACTTCTGTAGATATATAGATCCTTTGGTTGAATTTATACATCCAGTCACACACAAGAAATATAATTTCAGGGTGGTAGCTGATTGTCATACTAGGAATTTGGCCTATTTGGCAAAATGCAGAGCCTGTGATGTAGGCAAGACCAATAGGTCTTTGTTGGAAAGAATGAGAGAACATATTTATAATATGCATAGACATATGGAGCATAATGCACTGGCAAAGCATTTTAGTGAGTGTGGAGACCAACACATGTTTGGCTTTAGAGTTATTGAGATAATATGGCCCAATGTGAGAGGTGGGAACATTAGAAATTATACAGAAGAACGGGAACTGTCTTGGATAATAAACAATGCAGGCAGACAGGTTCTTTAGTATAAATGAGAGAGCCTCAATAAGACCAGCCTTGAAGGCTAAATGTCTCTCTATATGAATAACTACTCTAACTCTGCCTCATGATTGTTTTATTATGAATGTTCTGTCATTGGTTAATGATGTTTTTGAAATCGATATATAAACTGTCTTTGTTATACTAGTCTGAAGAAGCACACTTCAATGTGTAAAAGCGCTGACCTTGTTTTATTATTTTATTAAACCTGAGTTTTATATAGTGATTTGCTGTGTTTTGGTACCATTTTTTGCTTTTGTTTCTGTAGTTACTATGTTGATTTATTATTGTCTTGTTCTTTTATTATTTATTAATTATATTTAAACCGGTCTTTGTGGCTGATATTTGTGAGACACATTTAAGCTCTTCGAGTACTTTTTATGTATTTGGTGACACTGTACAGGTCACTCCTAAATAGAATTGCTCTTGGTCACACTTACCATTTGGATAATAGTAACATTACACAGTAGGATTGGTCACCCTTTGGGAAGGGCCTTAAAGTAGGTGATAAGGGGTTCTGGTGGCAGTGATAACTGCCTTATGGTCTGGACAGAAGGGGCATAGCTAGTAAACCTGTGCCAGCCTTTCCAAGGTGTGTGTGTAAGTCAAATCTCAGTGTGTGTGTGTCAGCTGCTTGGGCAGAGACATGAAGCACTGGTTGGACAGAAAGAGTGTTGGGAGGACTTGTCTTGGAACCCTAGCTAAGGACTCAACTCTGTAGCTGTGCCAGTGGGGAGTCTTATTGGCGATATGGAGAAAAAGGGGAAACAAGCCCCAGACTGACTGACTGATCTCTGTGTGCTTTTAAGGGAAATAGTATTTTACTGTGTGTGTACTTGTCGTCCTCCCATTGTGTACATCCCTCACTGTTGTCAGTGGTGAGGACTGAGGCTCCTTGATTACTGGGCCAGTGCAGGGGCATCACATATTAATTGGTGGACAGTGATGTGGATATTGAATTCCTGTAGCCTGTGTGTAGTGGTCACTGAAGGTGTTTGTACTCTCAATCAGCAACACAGTGAAAATTCAGAGTTCATATCACAATTTTTTTTGTTGGCTTAGTCAGTCAGTGAGCGCAGGCAAGCATGTCAGCAGAGGAATCTGGCAAGCTGACAAAGAGCCAGTTGGCTGAGATGTGCCAGGCTAAAGGACTGGTGCATGCTAACGTGATTAAAGCAGACATGATTGCAACTTCAGTCACAGCTGCATCACAGAATAGCAACCAGAAGGGCAGTCAGACTGTGCTTGGAGATGTACAACTCTCAGAAAATGGACAGCTCAGACTTTCCACAGAGGACTCAAAAATCCATCTGGAGTTAAAAAGACTTTAGCTAGAGACCAAGTGTTTGGAAATAAAGGCAGCAGAGAGACTGAGGCGTATAGAGACTGAGGAAAATGAGAAACTGCAACATCTGAAGGCTGAGGAAAGTTAAAAACTGCGATGCCTGGAAGGAGAGGCAGAGGCAACATGAAAAGGAGATGCTGACCTTTCGCCAGAGTCATAGTGGTAATGGGGAAGGGAGTAACTGAACCCCAGAAGCAACAAAGGTCAGTAAATTTCTTCCACAATTTATAGAGGTGGATAATTTTGATAGTTTCATATGTTTGAGAGGGTATGTGAACAGTATAATGTTGACTAAGGGCTCTGGGTACTTTCCTGACCCCCTTACTCCATGGTAAAGCTGTAACTGTAATTTCTAAAATGTCTGATACTGATTGTTTAAATTATTATGTTGTAAGGAACTATCTTTTAGAATGTTTTAAGTTAACACCTGAAGCTTGTAGGAAAAAGTTTCTTGAGGATAGACACAAGGCAGATTAAAGTGTGTGTGACTATATTGCTGAACTAAGCACTTATTTTCATAAGTGGGTGGATATAATTAATGGGGTCTATATTACATTGTCAAATGCACAAGAGTTCGAACGATGTAATATCGAACCGGGAAGTTCGAAATGCAAAAAGTATGAACACACAGAACAGCGATTTTTTATATATTTTTTTTCCCCCAGGGAAAGAAATCACTGTTCTGCTACAAAAACAAAAAAATGTACACTTTAAAGCCCCCCCCCCACCCCCCAATGTGAGGGGCTGTGCCCCCCACACCCCCCTACTTAAATATACCAACTCTGGGATCGCACCACAGTGGAAGAAATAGCAAAACTGCAAAAACAGCCCACAGATTTTTTTTCCCCTGGGAAAGAAATCGGTGTTCTGCAGCTTCGCTATTTTCACATTTCGAACATATGGGTTTGATATTACAATGTTCAGACTCATGTGCGTTCGACGGTGTAATATAGACCCTAATTAATGCGAGATGCCCCTGCACTGGCCCAGTAATCAAGGAGCCTCAATCCTCACCACTGTCAACAGTGAGGGATATACACAATGGGAGGATGACAGTTACATAGGATAAAGTACAATTCCCCTTAAGAGCACACAGAGATCACAGTCAGTCTGGGGCTGGTTTCTCCCTCTTTCTCCAGATCCCCAATAAGACTTCCCACTGGCACAGCTGTAGAGCTGAGTCCTTAGCCAGGGTTCCAAGCCAAGTCCTCCCAACATACACTCTGTCCAACCAGTGCTTCATGTCCCTGCCCAAGTAGCTCACACACACACACACACACACACACACACTCTTTGAGATTTGATTTATACACAAACACACACCTGGGAAAGGCTGGCACAGGTTTACTAGCTATGCCTCCTTCTGCCCAGACCATAAAGTAGTTATCACTGCCATCAGAACCTCTTATCAGCTACTTTAAGGCCCTTCCCAAAGGGTGACCAATCCTAATGTGTAATATTGCTATTATCTAAATGGTAAGTGAGACCAAGAGCAAAGCTATTTAGGAGCAGCCTGTACAGTGTCAACAAATACATATGAAGTACTCTAAGAGCTTAAATATGCCTCACAAATATCAACCACAAAGATAGATTTAAATATATTTAATAATAAATAAAAGAACAAGGCGATACTCAGTCAACACATTAACTGCAGAGTTCAGAATCACAGGAAATATTTTAAAGCAACATTGCAGGACAGTCTCCAATAAATACAGAAAACATGTAAACTAATCTTTACTATATTCCTATCTATATCTAAAAGATACTATGCCCTAAATAACTTACTTACAGAGCAACATGCAGGCAGAAGTGCTGAAAGGATGTTTCTAGGTCCAAGACAAGATACAAAATTCAATTCTTTGTCTGAGAGAGTTCTTAAATTACTATCAAACATTACTGCTGGGTTAGCTTGGATGATATCACTCTGTCACCTGCCTTCAGTTCCCATGCTAGCAGATGCTAACAGAATTTTAACATCTTCTGTGTGAGAAGTGCACATCTCTCAGAAGTTTGCTCAGAACTGGAAGTTGTAAAACTATTGAACACTTTACATTTTAAACGTAGTTAATACCTCTAAGACAATAAAAAAATACTTCTAGCTCTACACATCCTGTCTTTTTGCTGCAATGAAGCTAACTTTTATAGCACATCGTAAAGCACTTAATTTCAACTTATTTTCTTGAAGTTTTGTAAGTTAATCTGTGTTCCAGAAGGGTATGCTGTGGTTATACATTCTTGAAGCTCAGTAATTAACATACAGTTCTGTATAAATTAATATTCACAAATGAGAGAATTATTTACAAAATTCCAGATAGCTGGGCTGGCAGTGTCACACATGCATGCACTTTTACGCATACACACACTTTTTTTAACTTTTATTTTATTTTGCACTCACTAAACAGCAAAAACGCTGCTTAGCAAGTGTAAAATAATGGCAGCCATTCCATTTTTCTCAGTCTGAGCTCCATGGCAGCTTGATAGGCTGCTGTGAAGCGGCGGACTCGTTTTTCATTGGGCATTACTTGTACAGTAATACCCTGCTGGAGAACACTCTATCTGATATTGTTAATCCTCGTTCATTCCTTACATGTGGGTATCTGTTCCAACCTCGGAACTGAGCCGACCATCTTCCAAGCTCGCATCAGCTACAAACTCTCAAGCTAAAACTCTTACCCAGAATTCTCCTCTCCCTTTTACCTCAGATTTCATTTGTCGCATTGCCATTCGGTCGTGTCAAGCTACTTCTCTTGAGCTAAGTACAATATTCTGTTGTCATACTAGTCTAAAACAACTTTTTCTCTCAGAAAAGTTACTAAATTGTTTTCTCTTACCTTATCGCATTTAGCGACTATCCCTTCTTGAATCTTTTCCATCCCCTTCATCCTATTTACCGTGAGGTATTTTCTTCTTTACCATCGTTGGTAAACCCCTTTTCCTCCTTACATTTGGGTATTTCTTGTACCATTGCTGGTATTCTTTCTGAATTTCCTTCTTTCCTAACATGGCAGATAAAAAAGGTAGTTCAGGATTTAAGAGATGTTCAGATTGTGGCCATAAATTACCTACTTCAGATGCACATTCCCTGTGTGTCTATTGCTTGGGTGTGCCTCATTTATCAGTTGACCCGCCCTGTGGAATTTGTAAGACTTTCTCTAACAGGATGTTGATTGAGAGGAAAAATAAATTGTTGTTGAAGGGCCTACTTAAATCTCCTTTTTCAGAGACTATTTCTGGGTCAGAAGCTTCAACCCCTCCAAGATCCCATAAGAAAAAGACTGATGAACATACAAAGGCCAAGTCTCTTCCTTCGTCGTCGGCTGGGGACTCCCACCAACCGAGACCCAAGAAGGCTAAGCTTTCCACTTTGGATCTGACTTTTTCAGCTCCAGTTTTTTTGGTGCCTAGACCTTTGGCACCGAGGCCATCGGCACCATCTGTGATTTCGGCACCGACTAGCATGCCCTTTACCGTATCAGTACCGAGGGGCTCCTTGGATGTCCTTCAAGAATGCAACTACAGTCATAACATATGGGTTGTCCTGCCTCAGACAGCCCTCGGTCGGCCAAATTCCAAAGTCTGGGTCCGGCGTCGGCTGGTGTCGCCTCCTCTCCGACGTCACAACGGCTGGAGTATAAAGGCAACGGCCGACGCCATCTTCTTCGGTCTTTCTTGCCGCGCGGTGCCCGAAGCAGAAGCAGTTTAAAAGTGTCGGTCGGTCAGCTCCTGTGTTTTCAGTACCGAAGTCATCTAAAAGCTAAGTACCCCGTTGGGGAACATTTTTTCTTGCCTCAGCCGATGTCAGAACAAATTGAAAAAGTTAATAATTGTTTGTCTTGTGGTAAACAAATACCTCATAAGGACTTCCATTCTTACTGCCTTCCTTGCCTGGGCCCAGACCACGACGTCTCAGCCTGTGCTTGCTTTAATAAGCACACTCTCAGGCGCGGGGCAGAATTTGCCGAAGACTTTTTCGGTGAATCTTTCGCGTATATCATGCCGTCGGATCAACAGACAACTCAATCTGCCAAAAAACGAAAGGACTGGGACCGACATCCTCGGCCCGCGTCCACCGCCGATGCAACTTCTAAACCCTCCGCTAGTGCTTCGGTCCCTTCGGAAGTGGTAATTCAACCGCTCCAGGCCGACGACACAGCGTTAACACGTCCTTCGGTCTCGGAGATCTCTCCGGTGCCGGTTGTTGATTTTCCTCCGGAAACCGAAGTTCTGGATCTACCCGACACCATTTCTGTAGACAAGGTTACTTGCTAGGCCTCCTGTATCCAGGTCCATCAAGGCCTTTGCACGTGCTAAGGCCGCCAGCCAGGCCAAGGCCCATCCTAAACCTGCTGCTCAGGCCCCTTCTTCTGATAAACAGATCATGTCACTTGCTGCAGATCTTATTTCTCTTATCAGGGGGTCTCAGCCTCATCCAGACAGAGGTTCTCAGCCACCTGCAGAGAAAAGACCCAGAACTGAGCAGGCTGACAACCTCTCTTCAGATGAAGCCTCTGGGGATTCTGAGCATTCTGATACCCAAGAAGAATCCTTCCAGGCCTACGAGGACTCTGATGCTGAGGAATCAATTCCCTCTGCCTCCCCTCCAGAGGATTTCTCGTTTGGTGAAGTCCTGCACTCTATGAGGGAACATTTTAAATGGCAGGGTCAGGAATTCTCTGATTCCAGGAAAAGGCTGCGTACCTTCCTCAAGCTTCCCCAGCACAGACCTTTAGCTATTCCTCCAGTTATGGATGTTTTGGATGATGTTTTCTCTGACGCCAGTGCTAACCCTGATTCTCTCCCCCCTGCTCCTGTCAAGCCAGACAGATATTATAGGGTCCCTGACACTCACAAGCATCTCTTTAAGGCCCACTCTGTGGATCTAGAAACTATTTCACAGGGTCCCAAGGGAGTGGCTACTTCCACTGCCAAGAATCCACTGCCAGCGGACAGGGAAGCTAGGTCCCTGGAGAGATGGGGTAAAAAAGTTTATACCTCTACCACCCTAGCCATGAGGTCACTTAACTGCCTTTTTCCACATGTTTCAGTACCAGGATTTTTTACTGGATGATTTACCGAAAAAGTTAGCCTCTCCTGAGCCTATTGATAGAAAGGCATTGCAGGATCACATACATAACACTCAGCAGGTTAACAATCATTTTCTTCAGTGTGGTTATGATGCATTGGAAGCTTCATGTAGGGCAGCTATGATACGTAGACATGCTTGGTTAAAAGATCAGTCTTTGCCTGACCATGTTAAAGTAAAGTTACTTGATGCACCTCTGGAAAAACAGAAGCTTTTTGGTGCTAATGCACAAGATGTGTTGAAATCCATTGAGGAAAAAGCTAAGTCAGTACAGACAGTCAAGGATTTCCTTCAGGTTCAGCCACCCAGATTCAGCAGAAACTGGCCTTCAAAGAATTGGTCCTTCCCAGACTCTGACAAGTTTCAAAGGGGAAAAAGCAGGCGTGCCCAAGGTAGAGGGCAATACTGAGGATCCTACAGGGGCCGCCAATGGCAACCTCCAAATCAAAGAAGTGGCGCAGGCAGCCCAGCTGCACCACAAGGACAATCACAATGACTTGACTTTCATACCGCCTACAAAGGCTCAAAGAGAAGCACCTTTGGGCGGAAAATTATCATTATTCTCAAAAAACTGGCATATCTTAACCAAGGACAACTGGATTCTGGATTTAATAGACAAGGGTTACAGATTCCACTTCCATACTTTACCAATAAGACAAGGCATGCCAAACCTGCCACATCATCAAAGGGCAGAGGGACTCACTCAAGTTTCAAAGCTGTTAAGTATAAAAGCAATAGAAAGGGTTCCTCCGCAGGAACAAGGCCAGGGATTTTATTCAAGACTGTTCCTTGTTCCAAGAAAAGAAAACAAATGGAGACCTATACTGGACTTGTCAACTCTAAATACTTTTCTCATTGTGCCAAAGTTCAAAATGCTGACGCTGCAGCAACTCCTTCCCATGCTGGGCAAGGGGTCTTGGCTGGTCACTCTGGACCTCAAGGAGGCATACCTGCATGTTCCAATCAGACAAAGCTGCAGAAGATTCCTCAGATTTCTCGCAGGGACAGAGCATTATCAATTCTCAGCATTGTCGTTTGGCTTATCTACTGCGCCCAGAGTGTTCACGAAATGCCTGGCATCAGTAGTGGCACACTGCAGACTCCAGGGGATTCAAATATACCCCTGCCTGGACGACTGCCTCATACAAGCAGACAACAAACAAACCTTAACAGCAAACCTGGACTATGTCATTCAACTACTGCAGGCCTTGGGATACACAGTCAACATTCAGAAGTCAAGACTACTGCCATCCCAACAGATTATTTTCCTAGGAGCCAAACTGGACACAAAAACTCAAATGGCCTACCTCACAGAGGAAAAACAACAGCAGTTACCAGAGTACTTCAAAGGCCTAGCAAAACTCTCCCAGCTGACTGCAAGGAAAATCCTGCAGGCCCTGGGGTTCATGGCATCTTGCATTCTTCTGATACCTTTGGCAAGACTTCATATGAGAAAGCTGCAATGGTACTTAAAAAGCTTATGGTCCCAACACAGCCAAAGCCTAGAGGACGTAATCCCACTTATTCCATGTCTGCAAAAGGAATTTTTGTGATGGGCTCAAGCAAGTCAGTTAAACAAAGGCATGTCTTTCAACAGACCTCAAGCAGGTCAAATGATTACAACAGACGCCTCAGATCATGGATGGGGGGACGCACATGGAGGGCAGATGCATTCAAGGTCTATAGACACCAAGGGAAAGACATCTGCACATAAACCAAAAAGAGATGTTGGCAGTGATACATGCAATCGAGACTTTCGAAAAATCACTACAACAAGGACATTTGCTAATAAGGACAGACAACACCACTGTCATGTGGTATATAAACAAGCAGGGAGGCACTCATTCTTATCCCCTCTGCAGACTAACAATGCTTCTCTGGGAAAAATCCCTGAGTCTGAAGATACATTTGCAATCCCAGTTTGTGCCAGGCAAGGACAATGTACTGGCGGACAAGCTGAGCAGAAATTTCTTGGATCCACACGAATGGATGCTGCATCCTCACATTTTCTCACAACTAACAAAGACATTGGGAAGACCGGACGTAGATCTCTTTGCTTCCCACTTAAATCATCACCTGGAAAAGTTCTGCACAAGGACCCACCATCCTCTAGCCTGGAAAACGGATGCTCTCTCCTTCAGCTGGAAATCCCTAAAAATGTATGCATTCCCTCCTCTACCTCTGCTGACCAAGGTGATACTGAAGATCAAAGCAGAACAGCCAACAGGCATTTTGATAGCTCCAGACTGGCCAAGGCAACACTGGTACCCATTGCTGTTGAGCATAACTCGGACCAGACAGTGGCCTCTGCCCCTATGGCCCCTGCTTCTAACACAACACAATTAACAGGACTGTCCATCAAAACCTGAAAACATTGCATCTGACAGCCTGGAAGTTACCATGACTCCTCCAGCTATCTCTCTTTCCAAAACAGTTCAAGAGATCCTACTGGAAGCACGCAGACCTTCCACCAGAAAAACCTATTCAGCCAAGTGGAAGAGATTCAGCATCCGGAATGCCAACAGGGGTCAGGATACAACATTACTGAGTATACCTCAGATATTAGAATACTTGACAGAAATGTTTCATACTGGACTCTCATACTCTTCTATAAAGATTCACGCCTCAGCACTCTCAGCAAAATACAATTGTGACCCACCAGTATTTCCACATCCTTTGCTAAGACCGTTCCTAAGAGGGATAAAGAATATCAAACCTCCCGGAAAACAGCCAGTACCCGCATGGGACCTCAATTTCGTTTTGGAAAAATTAACTCTTCCTCCTTTTGAGCCAGCAGCAACTTCAGAAATGCAATTTCTATCATGGAAAACGGTCTTTCTATTGGCAGTCACATCTGCAAGAAGAGTCTCGGAGATACAGGCACTCATGGCAGTGCCTCCCTTCCTCATTTTTCATCAGGACAGAGTTTCTCTAAGAACCAATCCTACATTCATGCCAAAAGTAATTTCCAGGGTGTCTCTAAATCGAGCTATTCACCTGCCTACTTTCTTCCCCAATCCTCAAAATAGGGGGGAAAAACTGCTGCATACTTTGGACATACACAGGCAACTACGCTACTACTTGGACAGAACTAAGGCCACCAGAAAGTCTGACCAACTGTTTGTAGCCTATGCTGCTGGAGTACAAGGAAAAGCAATCTCCAAACAAACAATTTCAAAATGGATTGGACACTGCATCAGACTCTGCTATTCTTTCCATGGAAAAGGTGTGCCAGCCAATATTAGGCCACATTCCACCAGAGCTATAGCCACATCCACAGCTTTCCTAAGAGGAGTGGTTACAAAGGACATTTTAGAGGCTGCTACATGGAGCTCCGTGCATACATTTACCAAGCACTACAACCTGCCCTTATACTCCAGATCCCGAGCAGGCTTTGCTTCGGCAGTCCTGCAGGGCATTTTAGCTACACCATCCCTCTCTTAGTTCCATCCACCCCCAGCTTGGCTATGGTATTCAACCCATATGTTATGACTGCAGTTGCATTCTTGAAGGACATAGTACAGTTTTGTACCTACCATAAATGTAGATGTCCGATAGATATGCAACTGCAGTCGGATTTTCCCACCCTCCTACCCCTCTGCATCTTTCCTTTTGGGTCCCTACCCCTATTCCTATTAGCTGGGGGTATCTCCTATGGTGTATCTGTTTGTTTATTACTGTTGTGCATGTCTGGAATTGTTTTATCCATTCACCAAATTTAGCCTTCCTAGGAGGGCACCTGGCATCTGGGGCAAGAAACACTGAAGAAGATGGCGTCGGCCGATGCCTTTATACTCCAGCCGTTGTGACGTCGGAGAGGAGGCGACACCAGCCGACGCCGGACCCAGACTTTGGAATTCGGCCGACCGAGGGCTGCCTGAGGCAGGACAAACCCATATGTTATGACTGCAGTTGCATATCTATCGGACATCTACATTTATGGTAGGTACAAAACTGTACTTTCAGACTTCTCCACCGGCACTGACTATCCAGTTGATGCAGACTGTTACCACATCGGCTCCAACACCTTGCCCAGAACAGGCAACATGGTTATTTACACCAATTTTTTCGGTCCCCGCCTCAGCGCTGACAACCACTTCGGCGCCGACCTTATCGTTGGTGCTGACCATGACTTCGGCACCGATTTCCTCGGTGCAGACACCTGTAGTTCAGTCCCTTACGGCCCCGTTGTTTTCAGTGCAGACTGGAGAGGTGGGCACCGAGCTTGCCCCATCTTTGGATAGACCGGACTCTCCCTCAGCCGTGTCCGTGAAATCCACTAGAAGGCTCTCTGAACACAGCGTGTTGTGTCTTGTGGATCAAGTGCTTTTGGCCAGAGGTATCCCGCCTCCCCAGGACCTATCCTTCCTTGGGAGGTGATCACCCTTTGCCAAAGACACCTACTTATTCTTCTCCTTCATTGCCTTTGAAGCACCTTGATATAGCACAGTTTTCCCCCTCTACAATTCCCTTTATGGACCTCACTAAGGAACCGCAGTTGCCTTTGTGGCAGGAGAGTTTTACTACGACCCAGGATGTCAGCTGTGGCGTACATAATTTGGTGTTTCACAGCCATCCAGGGACTACGATTCGGCAGGTTGAGCCACATAGGGGAGGGGTGATCCCTGTCCTGGACACTCACCCCTCTTCAGGTGGACCGGCCTTCCAGCTAATGGAGAAGGCTTTGGCGTCACCTGGTGATACTGTGCTATCAATCTCCCCGCCCTCCTCTGGACCGCAATGTACACAAGTCGCTCCTAGCGCACACCGGGCGCAAGGGCCTTAAGATGTACTCCCACAGGAAACCCCTTTTGCGTTGTCTTCCCCAGAACCCTATTCAACCATGGGACCTGTCATTAGTTCTACAAGCTTTGACAATGCCACCTTGCGAACCAGCTTCTTCTTCCGACCTCAAATACTTGTCATGGAAAACCTTGTTTTTGGTCGCCATTACTTCTGCCAGACATATCTCTGAGCTTCAAGCCTTATGCATCAAAAGTCCGTACTTGATTTTTCATAGAGATAGTGTCATTGAGAACTAATCCTTCCTTTCTGCCAAAAGTGATCTCTGAAATGTCCATTAACCAAACTATTGAATTGCCGGTTTTCTTTCCCAACTATTCAATCAAAGGAGAGTATTGCCTACATACCCTAGATATTCACAGGCAAATTTGCTTCTACGTGAACAGGACTAAGGCATAAATCAGACCAGTTATTTTTGGCCTATTCTCGACCTAGATTAGGATGTGCTGTTGCTAAGGTCACATTGGCTAGATGGTTGAATGACTGTATGACCTTCATTTATACACAACGTAATATTCCATTGCCTACTACCATAAAGGCTCATTCTACAAGGTTGGTGGCAACTTCTGCTGCCTTCCATGCCAGAGCTTCTTTACATGACATCTGTGCAGCTGCAACTTGGGCTACACCTCATACCTTCATCAATCATTACAAATTGGATTTGGCCTCCAGGGGAAGAGCATCTTTTGGTTCTATGGCGCTCAAGAATGTCCTTCCATGAGACCCTCCCAGGAATAGAGGTAGCTGGGGACTCTGTCCCACATGTAAGGAATGAACGAGGATTAACAATATCAGATAAAGAAGTTATGTCTTACCATAACGTTCCATCTGTATTGTTGATCCTTGTTCAGTCATTACGACCCTCCCTCCTTCCCCCTCCTGTGGCTTCTAGTGGATCTCACCATCCGGTTCTTTTAGGTCATTTGACCAGAGGTAGCCTCTACCTTCTTTGACTTGCAAACTCCATCTGAGGTAACAGGGAGAGGGGAATTCTAGGTAAGAGTTTTAGCTCGAGAGTTTGTAGCTGACGTGAGCTTGGAAGATGCCCGGCTCGGTTCCGAGGTCAGAACCGATACCCACACATAATGACTGAACGAGGATCAACAATACAGATGGAACATTGTGGTAAGGCATAACTTCATTTTCTCCAGTCAGGGTACTGATGTACAGTAAGCCCATTCTCTAAGCTACTTTAATGAATACAGCCTCCTGTCCAAGACAACATGGCTTCCATCCTAGCCAAGGTTAAGAGACTTCTTTGTCAGTTTTCATGGAATACCTTTTCAGTAAATTAGACTGTCAATATCGCAGAATCTGTCTTCTTGGACCTCTCCAAACAATTCTGCATAGTCTCACATCTCAGCCTGATTTTTGATTAGTTGAGCTAAGCATTGGACCTGAAGTTCATGCACTGTCTTTCAGATCATACCTTGTCTGTTCTGAGGCAAGAATTTTTCTCCCAGGCTTCATACATCCAAGTAGAGGTTCCCAGTGTCTGTTATGAGACTTCTGCTTTTCAGCATCTTTGTAACACATTCACACACACTTATGTTCATCTCATCCAGTACATAGAGGAATCACCCTTAATGTATTCTGCTTACACAGTCTCCATTCATCCCAAAAACAGAGAACACAGTGAAATAAAATTGAATTTACTGCTGCATCCAGTACCTCGGCTTTCTCTTTCAAAGGAATAACACTCCCACCATATAACATTGCTTTTATACAGTTCATTAATTAAATTGTGCCTTTACAATTTGCACTTGAAAGTATTTTTTCAAAAACCGTGACAGAAGCATAGACGTTCAAGAAAGTGATACAAGTCAAGGGGACAATACTTTCAGTGATATCAGTGACTCTCTGCTTAACTTATCCATTTATGAGAATTATTTTATTTGATATAGGTGAAAATTTTGATCACCTTATGAGAGCAGCAATGGGGGGGTGGCATGTTTTATAACCAGATATGGTAAGCTTATGGTACCCTGTGTACCCTACACCAGCACATTTTTTCCTCCCAAAATTTCAGCTAGTGTTTGCATGTTTGAAAACATTTTATGTAAACAGCTTGAGGTGGGTGGAATATAATAAATTTAAAAGATGAATAAAAAGTACAATTTAAACGAAGGTGAATGGGGGATGCATTGCAACATCTACGACAAATTAATAAGCATTATGTGTACACCCAAGAGGACAAGGGGGATATTGGGTGATTCAAGAGAGCAATATAATATGGCTAAAAGTTTACTTATGGACAATGGTGTTTATGATGATTTGCCCTATAACCCTGCTTGTGAATTTAATGAGAGGGTATTGGAAGAGATAGAGAGGAGGGAAAAGATTTGGCCTCTTGTCTGCTTCAGATGTCAAAAGATTACATATCAAAAATCCGAAGGATGCGAGATTTGTATTCATACCCAAAATTCATAAAAGTCTTATTAATCCCCCTGGTAGACCAATTGTCTCTGGGAAGGGGGGTATTTTCAAAATGTGGGCATTTTCTGGATTCTCAACTTAAGGGCTGCTTATCTAGGATCATGTCGCATATTAGAAATGGTAAGGAACTCTCTGACCAGATTGGTGGCATGGAATGAGGGGAGGATTTTTATTGGTCGAGTGTTGACATCAAATCTTTGTATACCAGTAGCAGGAACAAGTGGGGTGTGGGAGCAGTTAGAAAAATGCTGGGAGAAGGTCCTTCTACAGATTTTTACTACTACTTTTGTAATTTTCATTCACACAATAGTTTTGAATTTGAAGGTAGGTATTACTTACAGAAGGAGGGAACGGCGATGGGGGATTCCTATGCCCCTACTTATGCTATCATTTTCATGACTCACTTTGAAAGTTCACATGTATACAATACAGAGTTTTTTAGTCAGAGTAATCATTTTTTAAATATTTATAGATGACTTAATCTTTGTATGTAAAGGCAACACTGCGGAATTCCATGAATTTATGATAGACATAAGCGGTAATCAGTTTGGATTAGAATTTACTTTTCAAACATATGGAGAGGTTATTCAATACTTGGACCTTGATTTTTTTGTGGATGATGATCGCAGGGTGCAACATAAACCATTTGTGAAGGAGACTGCGGTTAATATTTTTTTAAGGGCATCTAGCATGCATGCATTCCATCTTTTGGCATATTTACCTTAGGTGGAATATTTGCGAATAGCCACTAACGCATATGACAAATCTAAGTTGGGGGAAGAGTTTATTAGGGTTAGGTTAAAATTAGCCAACGGGATATTCTGAGGAAATTTTGAGCAAAAGGAAGGTTAGAAGTACATTGGCAGGGAGTAGCACAACACATGGATGACGTGATTTCATGGGATTTGGGAGATCAAGTAACAGTAATATTAGGGACAATGAGGACAAAAAGATTTTTTTTGTAAATAGGTTCTCCCCTTTTTCTGTTGTACTCAAAGGGCTGGTGGATAGATTTTGGCCCATTATTAGTAATTGTGAGGTGATGTTCAGGGAAGAGTTAAGACAGGCACTGGGTGGCAGTGAAGAGTTACCAAATAGCTGGGCAACTACAGCAGAGCTAGCAGGAGAGATGACTAGAAAGGTGCTTGGTGTGACATCTGGAAAGAGGAAGGAGGACAAGGAGACCTGGTGGTGGAATGAAGAAGTACAGGAGAGTATACAGAGAAAGAGGTTGGCGAAGAAGTGGTGGGATTGTCAAAGAGATGAAAGTAGACAAGAGTATAAGGAGATGAGGTGCATGGCAAAGGAGGAGGTGGCGAAGGCTAGGGATAAGGCTTATGAAGAGTTTGTATAAAAGGTTGGATACTAAGGGAGAAAAGCACCTGTACTGACTGGCTAGACAGAGGGACCGAGCTAGTAAAGATGTGCAGCAGATAAGGGTGATAAAGGATAATGAGGGAAACGTACTCACAAGCGAGGAGAGTGTGTTGAGCAGATGGAAAGAGTGCTTTGAGGGGTTGATGAATAAAGAGAAATGAGAGGGAGAGAAGGTTGGATAATGTGCGGATAGTGAATCATGATGTGCAGTGGATTAGCAAGGAGGAAGTAAGGATAGCTATGAAGAGGATGAAGAACGGAAAGGCCGTTGGTCCAGATGACATACCTGTGGAAGCATGGAGGTGTTTAGGTGAAGTGGCAGTGGAGTTTTTAACTAGATTGTTTAATGAAATCTTGGAAAGTGAGGGGATGCCTGAGGAATGTAGAAAAAGGTACCGATTTTTAAGAATAAGGGTGATGTGCAGAGCTGTAGTAACTACAGAGGGATTAAACTGATCAGTCACAGCATAAAGTTATGGGAGAGAGTAGTGGAAGCTAGGTTAAGAAGGGAGGTGATGATTAGTGATCAATAGTATGGTTTCATGCCAGGAAAGAGCACTACAGATGCGATGTTTGCTCTGAGAATGTTGATGGGAAGTACAGAGAAGGTCAGAAGGAGTTGCATTGTGTCTTTGTGGATTTAGAGAAAGCATATGACAGGGTGCCTAGAGGGGAGTTGTGGTATTGTATGAGGAAGTCGGGAGTGCCAGAGATGTATGTAAGAGTGGCACAGGATATGTACGAGGGTAGTGTGACAGCGGTGAGGTCTGTGGTGGGAGTGACGGATGCGTTTAAGGTGGAGGTGGGATTACATCAAGGATCAGCTCTGAGCCCTTTCTTATTTGCAATGGTGATGGACAGGTTGACAGACGAGATCAGACAGGAGTCCCCGTGGACTGTGATGTTTGCAGATGACATTGTGATCTGTAGTGAGAGTAGGGAACAGGTGGAGGAGACCCTGGAGAGGTGGAGATATGCTCTAAAGAGAAGAGGAATGAAGGTCAGCAGGACTAAGACGGAATATATGTATGTGAATGAGAGGGAGGATAGAGGAATGGTGAGGATGCAGGGAGTAGAGGTGGGGAAGGTGGATGAGTTTAAGTGCTTGGGATCAACAGTTCAGAGTAATGGTGAGTGTGGAAGAGAGGTGAAGAAGAGAGTACAGGCAGGATAGAGTGGGTGGAGAAGAGTGTCAGGAGTGATTTGTGACAGATGAGTACCAGTAAGAGTGAAAGGGAAGGTATACAAGAGGGTAGTGAGACCCAGCTATGTTATATGGGTTGGAGTCAGTGGCATTGACAAAAAGTCAGGAGTCAGAGCATGACGTGGCAGAGTTGAAGATGTTAAGATTTACACTGGGTGTGACGAGGATGGACAGGATTAGGAATAAGTATATTAGAGGGTCAGCCCAGGTTGGAAGGTTTGGAGACAAAGCCAGAGAGGCAAGATTACATTGGTTTGGACATGCTGAGGAGGGATGCAGAGTATATTGGGAAAAAGATGCTAAGGATGAAGCTGCCAGGTAACAGGAAAAGAGGGAGGCCTAAGATAAGTTTTATGGATGTGGTGAGAGAGGACATGCAGGTGGTTGGTGTGACAGAGCAAGATGCAGAAGACAGGAAGAAATGGAAACAGTTAATCTGCTGTGGCGACCCCTAACGGGAGCAGCCGAAAGAAGAAGGTTAGTAATGATGAGAGTCTAAATGGTTTGTTCCCCAACAGGGTCACATTTTCTTATAGTAAGTTTCTGAACTTGAAGGAACTACTTAATAAGGGAATGGTACACAAGGTTGCCACTCAGAAGGGGAGTTTCCCTTGTGGCAAATGCAAGGTTTGTAGCAAGATCAGAAACTTAGATGGGGTCAGCATCAGTGGCAGAATTTACAAGGCATATGAGGAATTTTGTTGTGATTCCTGTGGGGTGGTTTATATTATCGGCAGTAATTGTTCACCCATTAAATGGTATGTGGGATAAACTAGGAGTTAAGTCAAAACAGCACATTATGGAATATTTAGAAGACATCAGGAACAGTAGGTTGGAGAGTCCGGTAGCACATTACTTTTACCATGTTCATGGTAATTCTGACACCAATTTGTTTTTTAGTGTGTTGGCTAAGCCCCATTTTTGTCAAGGTGAAGACTTTTTCGGGCAAATTATTAGCATTAGAAGCAAAATTAATAATTAATTTCAGTACCTTGGAGCCTAGGAGATTAAATCAGGAAGTGAATTTAAATGTGATGTAAATAGTAAACATGGTAGTGTATGTAATAAATTAGAATTTAATAAAGTGGATTTGTTAGGGGATATCACTTTAACAAATTGTTTAAGTCAGTCACATCAATTGATTAATTGGTTTTGTAAAGGCACAATTTAATTAATGAATTGTATAAAAACAATGTTGTATGGTGGGAGTGTTATTCCTTTGAAGGTGAAAGCCGAGGTACTGGATGCACCAGTAAGTTCGTCAATGTTATTTCACTGTGTTCTGTGTTTTTTGGAATTTGGTTTTGGACTGTAGTGTTTTTACAGTCTCCATTCATCCCGTAGGTTCATAGGTAGGTACTAGGCTATCGGCCCAAGGGCCTACGTAAGCCTAGCCAGCAAGGTACCATAGCTTACGCCACCCAAGAAAGTTATTTTCCTGTGCCACTGTCCAGCGGAGACACAAGTGATCCCCGGGGTGTATTTCCTGTTTCCCATCCACTCATCAAGATTTTTCTTGAATAGTGCTAATGAAGAACTTTGCTTGACATAGATGGGTAGCTTGTTCCAGAGTATAGGGAGTCTCTGGGACAGGAATCTATCCCTCCAGTGTGTCCTGTTTGTTGTGGTAAACATCAGCTGTAGAAAGCCTTTATTTGAATTCCAACATATCTGTCCGATTCAGGTCTTGTTTTTCTGAATGCTAGTAAAATCAAGTCCATGTTCTACAGTAGGTGATCAGAACCAGCTGTCCAAAAATGTATTCTGGCCACCTGTGGTAGTGATACAAAAGTACTGGGTAATACTAAACTCTTATGTTTTATTATTAACCAGAACCACGTTTGATGAACATGTTAACAAAGTTAATAAAACTTAATCTAAAGCTTACTGCCAAGAACAAAACTGTATCTCGCAGAACACGCTTGCCTCCCTACTGCCCTTGCATATCTCATACCTAACCTGCTTTTTTTTCTGTGTTTACTAACACAAGTCTCCCCCCATATATGAAAGCCAAAGCAAAGCTGCACAAAAATCAGTAAGTCTGCTGCAGATTCAAGGTAGACTGCACAGCTATCTGGCACTACCTTGTTATAAGGAAAATGATCAGAAATTTGCACATCTTATTTCTTAACCCTAACAGCCTCTCGTATTCTCTAGTCACTAGAAATGTGCCTAGCCATCCATAGAATTCTGAATCTCCGCAATTAATTAAATTCACAGGAATTAAGTCATTTTGAGATAGTATTTCATTTATAGGAAAACTCCAACAAACCAGTTACAAAAAATGTGTATATGTAAAAAAAAAATAAAATATATATATATATATATATATATATATATATATATATATATATATAGATAGATATTGCACACACACTTCTGTTCTTTATGGGTATCTGCCATCGTACAAATATTTACTTCCTTGAATCCACATTTTGAAGATCCTTACAGCCTACCTCCTTGTGTAGCCGTAGCTCAACAGTGTGTATTTGATGGTCAAGAGAATGCCCCAGGTCTGGGATTTTACTGAAAAAATGCCACATTTTCATTGAAGTATTACTCCACTCAAGTATCCATTGAGAAGGAACCTTGGTATATACATTCTTATTGTCAGATACACGTCATTTCTCCTCTTAAAATTGTGCCTCTGGATTTTGACTTTTATTTCATTGGTATACTTTGCTCATTTCAAATCTGGAGAAGTTTCATTTGTTCCCTAGTTCTGACCATTATCCCTCAGTTTTGTTTTCAGGATTGAAGTGTTAACATCATATCTGTGGTATCCATATCATCATAACCCCTCAAAGTGCTGCAGTTTTGCCATGACTAGAATGCTCATTCCTGTCTGTTGCCTTGGTTTTTAGTCTGTTTTGCCCTAAGCCTCAGACTGGTTATAATAATTCAGAACCACTTTTATCACAAACAGAAGAGAACTGATTATGATTCTGTTGGTCTTATGAAGTTGTATGTCATGGGCGTGGATTGACTGTTCCTTGCTTGTGCTTACCCCATGTGATGCCAAATAAAGCTGTAAAAAGGTTTCTTTGTGAACTGATATAAAATTATAGTAGCTACTTCATTTTTTTTGTTTACTGGAACAAAACTCACTTTTACTATTTTCCTCTTCAGGAAAAAGGCAAAGAATCAAGGCCGTTTCTCAGGGCTGGTGAAAGCTGCACGAAGAGGAGCAAAAGCTGGCCACAGAATGCAGAACAAACAGAAACAGAGGAAGGCATAAACTCAGTCCTCCAGATCATATTGCGTTTCATAGACTGATTTGTTTAAGTTTTTTGGGTATTTCTGACCATTGATAACATCAGTGGCCATATTTTTTTGATCTGTGAATGCAGAGATGAAAGTTTAGCCTAATTTTTGGAATGCTAACTGAAGGCTGAAATTGTGCTCTCTTTCAGAGCTTCAGTTAAGTTTTATGTCCAGCTTTTCCAGAGATGCCTGATGTGGCAAGTTCTGTAAGTTAGTGGAATAATTAATGATGGTGAAGAAGAAACAACTTGAAATGAGAAGGGTGTGATTGTGTGCAATTAAATGAAGCCAATTCATGTTCCTTTGTATGGTGAACCTGCTAGCGTCTGAAAATTCTCAAGGGTCTTGATAGTAGTCTTCCAGTGAGCGATTCCAACTGAGAAGGAGATCTCATAAAAGTGAAACTCTTCCTACGACACTCCTGTGGATTTGCAAGTCCTCATCCAGAGAATTGAATGCTACATCTTGATAATAAATGGGCTTTCTATGTAATCACCTCAGACCTCTTCTTGCAGCATGAAATTGCACTTTACTTTCACAAGTTACCACTTTATGGGCAAAACTGCAAAGTCTAGAAACTTGATTTTTATCAGTATTTTTTATTTTCTCATTTTAGCTAAGAAGTCACTGGGAAGACGGTTACTCAGTGTTTTCTCCCTAGCCTCAGTGAAGAAGTACTAGCCAGCTTTTGTGAAGTTAGCTTCATGTAGCCCTAAGTACAGGATTTTTATTTCTTCCACCCCCATTTGCTTACTCTGAGCAAGTGCTCCTGGGCCTCCCATAAAAAGGGACACGTCCAGTGGGCTTACCCATTTAACAAGTATATAAAAATGGTTGTCATATTACCTACCTACAAATGACTGTTTGGCTACCATTAAATATATTTTCCTAGGTATTATTTATACTATTGTATGTGGCTGCAAATGAATATAAACACCTAAGGTAATGTATTATTTGGATTTGTGAGTGAAAAGAGGTGCATTTTTTTCATTATACTAAATAAATTGGTCTAGGATGTTTGCTCTTGTTTCTTTGCATAACCTTCTTGATAATATTCTGTTTGCATTAACTAATTGAGTAGCTAGAGAATGAGGGAGTTGTATGATTCATAATTGGTTTATAGTAGTAAGAAGAGATGCCCCCAAACTTGCGAGAACTAACATTTTTGAAGAAGATGAATATCACGGTATGCCTTAGCCATGGCTTGCTTGTGACACTGACATTGCTGCACCATTGTCTTCATCTACATGGTTTACTTCCTCATGCAGTAAAGCTTGTATTTGGTACTTTAATTTTCCCTGATGTTTACTTTTTTAATGCTGTGATAACAATGGGTGACATTTGTAAATCAAGATATAGTTAAAGCTCATAAAGTTAGTATTGTCTCTTCCTGATGTTCACATGCAGTTTGAGTTATTGTATGATTAAGTATGCATAGAAATTCTTTGATTAACTGGGTTGTTTGCTAAACTGCTGGAACCATCTGGGTATCATTGGTCCAGAATATTTTTCTGTATGAAAGCAGAGTTTATATTTTGGGGGCTTTCTCAACCAGTCCTTAATGTTCGTTTTGGATATCTTTTTAATTTGTGGAGATCAGAAGCAGTTCAACCTGGGCAGTTCCTTAAGATAATTCTAGCTGTCATATGTAAGGTTGCTCTTTCTGGGACTTCTTGCCCAGTTCCCCCTTCCCCGAGATACACACACACTCAGATCCCTAGTAGGACTATCCGTAGGTTCATAGGAGGTTACTAGGCTAATGGCCCTTGGGCCTTTATAAGGCTAACCATGTAAAAACCTCAAGCACTCTAGTTGACCATAGAGAGATGTTCATTGTTTGCAGAGTGATACTGTGCCCATGTCCATGAGGGTCATAGGTGTCATCCCCAGGTGAATTTGCGGTTTACCATCCAGTTGTCAAGGTTGCACTTAAATAGGGTCATTGAGGAGCTTTGCCTCATATGAAGTGGGAGCTTATTCCAGAGGAGTGGCAGTCTCTGGGACACACATCTGTCTCTTGTGCAAGTTCTATTAAAGTCGCATGCCAGGTTGAGATCTGTGGAGCGAGTGACACTTGTCCCATTTAATTTGCAGATGTGTAGCATTTCCATTACTGTAGGGTCAGAGACTGCACAGTAAGCCAGGCACAGGTTGCCTGTCAGCAGCCTGTACGATACAGAGTACAGTGATAGGGCTTTTCAGTCTTTCCATGTAGGTCATGTCTTGGAGGCCCGGAATTCTCTTGGTTAGAAACCTCTGTGGTCTCTCCAGCTGCTGCAGGTGTCTGGTGAGGTGTATCAAGAAAGGAGCATTGTACTCGTTCAGTAGTGTGATAAGAGCCGAGTACAGCGGTGTAATGACCTCCCTGGTCTTGGATGCAATGCCTTTATTTATGAGATAAGCAGTCTAGAAGGCTTTCCTTACTGATGTGGACACATGGTGATCGAAGTTTAGATTGCTGTCAACATGTGTTCCAAGTCACGCACCGCTGTGTTTGAGCTTAGAGGGTTGCTGTCTGTTTTGTAATTAGCAGGGGCTATTTCTCTGCAAAGGGGATAATGAGGCAATTTTTTGTGTTTAAATTCAGTCCATGGCCTTGGCACCACTTGTTTGTCTGCCCCTTCTATAATTTGTTGATGTCATTGGGGGACTCTGTGCCCAGTTTATGGTTGTTGGCAAACTTAGTAAGCCACAGGCCATCAGCTTTTGAGTGGGCATCAAAAAATAAATTCCAAACAGTAGAGGGCCCAGTACAGATCCCTGTGGTATATCCCTGGTGACTGGTCTACTGATGGAGGTGGAATCCTCTACTTTAACTATGCGTGTTCTATCGGTGAGCCAGTTTGCTACCTGTCTAGTGATGAATGGGTTGATGCCCTGCTGAGAGGGTTTCTCAGTTATCTCTGATTAGGGAGTTGTGTCCAATGCCTTGGCTAAATCAAAGTATGCAGTGTGTACTGCTTTACCCTCATCCAGGGCTTTGGTAAACTTCTCAAAGAAGTTCACAAAGTTTAATAAGCAAGATCTACCCTTGACAAAACCAAACTGGGTTGGGTCAAGAGTTTGAAGATTGCCTATTTCCTGGTTGATAAGACCTATGATGATTCTTACCAGATAAGGATGGTTAAGTTAATAGGTCTATGGATGCTCTTCATGTTTCAGTATTGTCCTAACTTGAGATTTCCTGATGTGGAAGCCCTTGGCTGGCCCGACTACTAGAGTAAAAATCTCCCTCCTCCTAAGGCTGGCAGATGTCCTATCTGACATCAGTATACTTGAGTATAAAGGGAGCCAGTTGATGCCATGACATCAGTCTTTTCTTGCTGTCAGAGCCCGAAGCAGTTTTTCAGTGCATCGGTCGGTCCGTACCAGAGAGAAGTCATCTAAAAGCGAAGTACCCTGTTGGGGAACTCTCTTTTTTCTTGCTTTAACACATGTCCGATAAGATTAACAATTGTCTCTGCTGTGGTAAGCAAATCCCACACCAAGACTTTCATACATTGTGTATCACCTGTCTAGGCCGTGATCATAATGTCCCTAATTGCTGTTTTTGTGATTGTTTTAACTGTAGGACTGTCAGGCATACGGCCGAAATCTTAACTAGGCATCTTAGTCTGCCATCTACTTCGCATTGTCCTATGGTGTCCGCCAGTCATCCTGAGGTTGAGCTCCATAAATGTAGGAAGGACAGGGAAAAAAGAGCCAAGCTTAGGGCCACGGATGACAACCATTCCCAGACTGCTAGTCCCCCAAGGCTCATTATTGCTGGGGAAGTTGAGGTGCTTTTGTAGCCCTTTCTGTGATCACGATGGTGGCGCAGGTCCCTGTAGAGACCATTACGGAGTCTGACATGCCGTCAGGTCCCTCAATTTCTGCACAGGCCTTGGCTTTCAGTTTGTCTGTTGGGTCCGGAATAGCTCAACAGACCTCTGCTTCCGACAAGCAATATTTTTACAGGCGATGTTCCTTTGAGGCATCTGCCTGCGTCGGTTCTTCCATAATTAAAGACAAGAAATACCACAACAGCTCAAAAAAACCCACCAATAAGGAGGTAGTCAATGGTGAGTAAAAAGAAGAACTTATTTTAATCCATACGAAACATTCGTTCATTCTCATGAACAAATGTTTCGGATGGATTAAAAGAAGTTCTTCTTTTTACTCACCATTTTGACTACCTCCTTATTGGTGTGTTTTTTTTTTTTTTTTTTTGCATCGGTTCTTCCTTACAAAGAGACTGGTATCAGGATCTCAGTTGTACTTGGACCCAAGGGCAGAGCTACCTTGAAGAAGGGTTCTACCTTGTGTCATATGCCTAGGCCTACCAGCTTCCATGCACTCTGATATCAGCAAGACCTGGTCAGTTTAGCTGAGGACCTTGTCTCCTTAGAACTAGGCAACTACCTTTGGAGTCTTCCACAGTGAAAATGAAGAGAGATCCTACCCTTGAAATTTTCTCTTAACCTACTGATTCAGATGAGGATTCTGACCAGGAGGAGTCTGTCTTTGAGGAGGGAGCCTTCCTTGCTTTTGAAGATTCAGATTCTAAAGAGAATCTGGCTTCAGCTGGAGACATCACTTTTGGGCAAACACTCCATGCTATAAGGGAACATTTCCAGTGGGAGGCACAGGAATACCTAAAATCTAAAAAGAGGGTTAGGGAGTTCCTTGATTTCCCGGAAACACAAACCTTTGGCTATTCCTCCTGTATTGAAAGTGGTAGAAGTTGTTTTTATGGGTTCTTCCCTGAATCCAGATTCTCTACCTCCAGCCCCGTGAAATCCAGACAGGTTTTACAGGGTGCTGGAATCACATAAATACCTCTTCAAAAATTCCTCTGCTGATCCAAAGGTTGTTATGCCAGGACCCAAGGGAGCAAGAGCCAGCTCTTCAAAAAAACCCTTTACCTGCTGACAAAGAAAGCAAGGGGCCCTTGATGGGTTTGGTAAAAAATAAGTTTATACTTCTGCTACCCTAGCCGTGAGAGCCCTTAACTCCTAGTTTCATATGATAAAATACCAATAAACTATTTTTGATCAGGTGAAGCAAAAAACATCCTCCCTGGAGGACAAGAACATTTCTAAGGAATTGTTAGACCATTGGCATTCCAGCTCCTAGGTGGTTAGACGCTCATTACACTGTGGCTGTGGTCCTATGGAGGCCTCTAGCTGAGCTGCAGTATCTGGTTCTGTCACTATAAGGCATGCTTGGCTTAGGGAATAGACCCTACCAGACCATGTCAAATCCAACCTTCTGGATGTACCCCTGGATAAAGACTTCCTCTTTGACCAAAAGCTGAGGATGTGCTCAGAAGACGGAAGATGAAGCAAAATCTATGCAGACTGTCAAAGACTTCCTCCACATTCATCCTCCTAAATTTAGTAGGAATTTTCCCGCTAAACACTGGCCCTTTCTCTCTCAATCTGAAAGCAGGTAAAGGAAACCCTGGAGGAAAAAGCCTCAAAGGCTGCGTCAGTCACAAAGGCTCAGGCAATGGTCCTGGAAACCCCCCAGGCAGGTTAGTTCAATGAGACTTCCTTTCCCCTCCCTGTGCCTGCCCCCACCCTCTCCAGAAAAGATAGCAGGAAGACTAGGTGGAAGGCAATTCCTGTTCAAAGAAAAGTGGTCCATCATTTCCTCAGACAAGTGGGTTCTGACTGTTATCTCAGATGTTTACAGGCTCACTTTCAAAGACCCATTAAGATACTAAGGTTACTCGGATATCCCACAAAATCAGAGTAGAGGCCCTTTCTCATATTCATAACCTGTGCTCATAGGGCTCAGTGGAACCAGTACCAGAACACCAAATAAGGAAAAGGGGTTCTATTCCAGGCTGTTTCTGGTTCCCAGAAAGAAGGCTGTTGGCACCATATTCTAGACCTGTCCGCCCTCAATCAGTCCCTGCTGTTACCAAAATTCATAATGTTGACTCTTCAAAACTTCTTCCCATGATAACCCCTCAGGTCATAATGGTCACCATGGACCTATAAGAATCTTACTTGAACATTCCTATAGAGCACTCTTGCAGATGTTTTCTACATTTCAGAACAGGTACCAGTCAATTTCAATTCTCTGCACTGCCCTTTGGCTTGTCTGCTACTCCCAGGGTCTTCACAAAGTGTTTAGTCCCTATGATCACCTTCTGCTGAACAAGAGGGATCCAAATTTACCCCTATCTAGACAACTGCTTTATTCAAGCCACAAGTTTGTCAAAGCTCCTGAAGGATCTGGCCTTCATTCAGTACCGCCTCACCTCCATGGGGTTCACTATAAATCTTTGCAAGTGTAACACAGACCCATCCACCATGATAGTTTTCCTGGGCGCTTTTCTGGATTCCTCCCCCCAGAAAAGTTTCCTTCCTGACTCAATACTTCCAAAACATTATGCAGAGACGATGCCTCTCAGCCAGGAAATCCCTCAGAGCATTAGGCTACATGGCATCTTGTATCCTCATGATCCCTTTAGCCAGGCTACACATGAGAAAACTCCAGTGGTGCCAGCACTCACAGTCCCTGGAGACTGAAATTCAGCTTATCCTTTACCTCAAGGAGGAATTTGCATGGTGGACACAGGCATGTGCAGAGAACCTGGGTCTTTCCTTCAGGTTCACCCCTCCGACAAACTTAAACCTCAGATGCTTCAGTGACAGCGTGGTGGGCTCATTTTCAATGTCTACAATCCCAAGGCAGGTGGGAAATTCAACTCACAAACAAGCACACAAATTGGAAGGAACTGATGTCTGTTCAAAGGGGCCTAGTAGTGTTCAAATAAAAATGGAAACTCAGGGTCCTTCTAGTCAAAACAGACAACACCACAGTCATGTGGTGCATAAACAAACAAGGAGGAATTTGATCACATTCTTTGTCGATTAGCTATGCAGGTCTGGGAAGATAGCTCAGTCTCTGGAGTTGTACCTCATGGCACAATACCTTCCAGGTGCTCAAAACACACTAACAATCACCTCAGCAAGAACTTGATGGATCCCCACAGATAGACATCTTTGCCACCAAAGAAAATGCTTGACTAAAAAATGTTCTGTTCCAGGAGCAAGCTACCCACAGCCTGGAGGCTGGATGCTTTCTCTTTCCTTTGGAGCCACCTTTTCCTTTATGAGTTACCCCCTCACCACTTTTTTCTCGGGTCCTCCTAAAAATCAGAGAATAAGGCCCAGGGGTCATTCTTATACCCCAGACTGGCCCAGGCAGCACTGGTAACCTCCGCTGCTAAGTTTAACCAATGAAAATCCATGGCAGTTACCTCAGAGAGTAGACCTCCTGACTCAGTACAAGGGGGAGGTTTGTGCATACCAACCTGCAGACTCTCAGCCTGGATATTCACCCAACACCCTTCTCTGTACATACCCTAAGCAAATAAGTTCAAGACATTCTCGAGGAGGCTGGAAGGCCTAGCACTATAAAGTCACACACTGCCCAGTGGAAAAGATTCTCCATTTGGTGGCAGCAGCAAGGCCTCACTACTAATTCAGTCAATATTTCTGACATTTTAGATTACCTGGCTGCCATGGTTGACAGAGGCCTATCCTTTTCTTCCATCAAAAATCACATCTCTGCCATTTCAGCCCACATCCCTATTCTTCCTATCATTGCCAAGCACTTGCTTTAACAATTCTTTAGGGGAGTGATTTACATCAGACCGCCTAGGAGATGACCCACACCTCCATAGGATTCACTTTTGTTCTGGAAAAATTGACCCCCCCCCCTTAAAACCGGCAGCTTCTACTGAATTTAAATTCTCAACTTGGAAGACTGCTTTTTTACTGGCTATCACCTCAGCTAGGAGGGTCTGTGAGCTGCAAGCTCTCATGGCAGTGGAACCATTTCTCATATTCCACCCAAAGTATCACTCAGGACTAATCATTCCTTTATGCACAAAGTGGTCACAGACACACCCTTGAATCAAGCTATACACTTGCCCACCTTCTTCCCTGATCCTCAGAACCAGAGGGGGGAGAATCCTTCATTACTTGGATGTGCAATGACAGCTCCGCTACTATCTTGATAGAACTAAATCTTTCAGAAAATCAGACCAACTCTGTGTGTCCTTTGCCATTGGCTTTGTAGGGAAACCAGTTTCCAAACAGACTATCTCCAAGTGGCTCTCACTGTATTTCCTTTTGTTACAGCCATCATGGTAAAAAGCCATATGAAGCTGTCAAGACTCACTCTGTTAGGGCCAATGCTCCCTGTGCTGCTTTCCACAAAGGAGTCCCTACCAAAGACATTTTGGAAGCTGCTACCTGGATGTTCATCGTGCATACAGATGGGTTATCCTGCCGTCAGGCGGGTCCTCGGTCGGCCGAATTCCATAGTCTAGGTCCGGCGTCGGTTGTCGTCGCTTCTTCCCTGACGTCAGTGCGGCAGGGGTATAAAAGAGGCAGCTGACGCCATTTTCTTCAGTCTTTCTTGCCGCGTGGTGCCCGAAGCAGAAGCAGTTCGTAAGTGCCGGTCGGCCAGCTCCTGAGATTTACGAAAGTATTTCAGCCGAAGTCTTCTTTAAAGCTAAGTACCCCGTTGGGGAAACTTTTCTTGCCTCAGACCGATGTCAGACAAAGTTAATAATTGCATTTCTTGTGGGAAGCAAATACCACTTAAAGATTTCCACTCTTTCTGTATACCTTGCTTAGGGCCAGACCACGTCGTCTCGGCCTGCCGTTTTTGTGCTAGGTTCAACAAGCGCACTTTTAAGCGCCAGGCGGAGTTCGCCCTTCATTACTTTGGCAAAATAATTATATCATGTCGTCGGATACTCCGACACCAGTTTTAAGCAAAAGACGCAAAGACAAAGACCGACATTCGAGGTCTGCACCGAGTACTGAGACCACGCTTAGGCCGACTACCGGTTCTCTGGTTCTCAGAGAGGTGCCTACGCAGCCCCTGACTACCGATGAATCTATTTTACCGGTGACTTCAGTATCCGAGGTCGCAGGCTCCTCGGTCTCCATTCCCACTGCAGATACCGACGCCACTCCTGGCGGGGAAACTGAAAATTTAGTCTGGCCTGCCATTTCTGAAGGCGTCTTCAGGCCTTCCACCTTCTCTATTAAATCCTTCACTAAATCTAAAGCTGCCATGAAAACTAAAAGACAGGGTCCCCAGACCTCCTCTCAAGGCCCCATGCTTAAAAAGCAGATGCTTAAAATGGCTGAGGATTTGATGACTCTCACCAGGGGTTCTCAACCCCCCCCCCCTGACAAAAGACCCAGATTGGAGGAAGACTACCCTTCCTCAGACCAGGCTTCTGTTACCTCAGACCATTCTGAGGACCAGGATTATGCTCATTCCCCTTTCGAAGACTCTGATGCTGAGGAGTCTATTCCCTTGGTCTCCCTCCCTGAGGATTACTCTTTTCGGGAAACCCTGCATACATTGAGGGAACACTTCCACTGGGAAGGCCAAGATTACTCCGATTCCAAGAAAAGACTCAGGGAATTTCTACTGCTCCCCAAGCATAGGCCCTTGGCTATCCCTCCTGTTTTAGATATTTTGGATGATGTGTACTCAGAAGCCAGCCTTAATCCAGATTCTTTACCTCCAGCCCCTGTTAAACCAGACAGGTATTACCGGGTTCCTGATTCTCACCAGTTCCCTTATAAAAGCCATACTGCAGACCCAGAAACAATTTCACAGGGTCCCAAGGGAATAAAGGCCTCTACTGCTAAAAACCCTTTACCTTCAGAGAGAGATTCCAGAGCATTAGAAAGGTAGGGGAAAAAGGTGTATACATTTGCCACTTTAACCATGAGGGCATTAAACTGTCAATTTCATATGTTAAAGTAGCAACAGTTTTTGTTATCTCAGCTGAAAAGCAAAATGACACAAACAGAACAACCAGATTTAAAAGAGTTGCAGGATTTGTTGCATGGAGCAGAGCAAGTGGGTAAACATACCTTGCAGTGTGGTTTGGATGCTTTAGAAGCCTCATGTAGAGCTGCTGCCACGGGATCTGTTATACGTAGACATGCTTGGCTCAAAGAGCAAACCTTACCAGATCATGTCAAAGCAAAGTTATTAGATGCACCGCTTCAAAAAGATGTATTGTTTGGTGTTAAAGCTGAGGAGGTACTAAAGAAAGTGGAGGAAAAAGCGAAATCTATGCAAACAGTGAAAGATTTCTTGCAGGTACAACCTCCACGCTTCAGCAGAAACTGGCCTTCAAAAAATTGGTCCTTTCCAGCCACAGACAGACCTCAAAGGGCAGATACAGATGCCCAAGGGGTAGAGGACAACCTCAAGGATCTTGCAGAGCTAGACAGTGGCAAGCACCAACCCCAAGAGGTGGAGAAGATAGATCACAGTCATTTAGAAAACAGACACAATGACTTCCCCCTATGCCTGCCAAACAAAGCATTAATGGCAGCACCTTTGGGAGGAAAACTGGCATTATTTTCAAAAAACTGGCACATTGTTACAAAAGACAAATGGATTCTGGACATTATAGACAGAGGCTACAGGTTCCACTTTCACACCCTTCCAAAAATGAGAGGCTTGCCAAACCTGCCACAAAATCAAAGGGCAGAGGCACAAAGACAAATTTCCGCTCTCATGGATATGAAAGCGATTCAAGAGGTACCTGCAAAAGAACAAGGTCAAGGTTTTTATTCAAGACTATTCCTGGTACCAAGGAAAGACAAAGATTGGAGATCCATTTTAGACCTATCCATCCTAAACACATATCTACAGGTGCCAAAATTCAAGATGCTCACATTACAGCAGCTTCTTCCCATGCTGGGCAAGGAGTCTTGGCTGGTAACATTGGACCTCAAGGAGGCATACCTGCATGTCCCTATCAGACAAGATTGCAGAAGATACCTCAGATTTCTTGCAGGTTCAGCCCATTACCAATTCTCTGCATTGCCATTTGGCTTATCTACTGTGCCCAGAGTGTTTACAAAATGCCTGGCATCAGTAACTGCCTTCTGCAGACAACAAGGAATACAAATCTACCCGTATCTGGACGACTGCCTGATCCCAAGCGGACAACAAGGACATTCTACTGCAGCATCTGGCGTTTGTAATAAAGCTATTAAGCTACCTGGGATACACAGTGAACAAAAATAAATCAAATCTAATACCTTCTCAACAGATAATTTTCCTGGGTGCCAGCTTAAATACAACCACCCAGATGGCCTACCTCACGCCAGACAAACAAGGGCAACTGTCGCAATACTTCAACAAAATGACAACTTTCACCAGACTAACTGCAAGGAAAGTCCTGCAGGCTCTGGGATACATGGCATCTTGCATCCTACTAATACCATGTGCAAAGCTGCATATGAGGAAACTACAATGGTACCTAAAAAACTTATGGTCTCAACACAGCCACAGCTTGGAAACAATTATACCACTCATTCCATGCCTTCAAAAGGAATTTTTGTGGTGGGCTCAAGCATGCCAAAGAAACACAGGTCTCCCTTTCTGTGTACCTCAAGCAACTCAAATCATCACAACAAACGCCTCAGACTACGCCTGGGGAGCACACATGGCAGATCAGTGCATTCAGGGAAAGTGGTCCCAAAAAGAGAATCACCTACACATCAACCAAAAGGAGATGCTAGCCGTGCAAAATGCTCTTATGACCTTCAAAGACCTACTGCATCCGGGCCAGCTATTGATAAGGACAGGTAACACCACAGTCATGTGGTACATAAACAAACAGGGGGGGAACTCATTCATACCCCCTGTGCAGGCAAGCCATGACCCTATGGAACACAGCACTGGAATTGCAAATTCAACTACAGGCACAATTCCTGCCAGGGAAGGAAAACACACTGGCGGACAACTTGAGCAGAAATATGACAGACCCACACGAATGGAAGTTGCATCCTCAAGTTTTCTCAAAAATAACTCAGGCATGGGGACAGCCAGACATAGATCTATTTGCTACCCACAGAAATTACCAGTTGGAAAAATTTTGTTCAAGGACCTATCATCCACAGGCCTGGAAAGTGGACGCACTCTCCTTCAATTGGACAACATTGACAGTCTATGCCTTCCCGCCTGTTCCTCTACTGACCAAAGTTCTATTAAAAGCCAGAGCAGAGAGGCCACAAATGATTCTCATTGCTCCAGACTGGCCACAACAACACTGGTATCCTCTCCTAAAGAGCCTAACACACTCCCCACCATGGATCCTACCTCTAGTCCTTCTTCTGTTGTCCCAGCACAACTACAAAACCCTTCACAGCCAGCTCAAAACCCTAAATCTAGCTGCATGGAGGATACCTTAATTTCCCAACAGACTCTCCTCTTCAAGGAGGTGCTGGATGTCATCTTGGAGGCCAGAAGACCCTCTACTAGAAAAGCCTACTCCACCAAATGGAAACGATTTTGTGCCTGGAATCAAGAAAAGGGCCAGAATCCTTTGGTAATAAATATACCTCAAATTTTACAGTACCTAGCTGAGATGTTAAACAGTGGCCTTTCCTTCTCCTCCATCAAGATCTACGCTTCAGCCATTTCGGCACAATACAATACAGATCCTCCTTTATTCTCACATCCTCTATTAAGGCAGTTCCTCAGAGGGGCAAAAAATATAAAACCACCACGGAAACCACCAGTCCCAGCTTGGGACCTCAACTTCGTATTGGAAAAGCTGACCCTGCCTCCCTTTGAGCCGGCTTCTTCAGCAGAGCTACAGTACTTGTCATGGAAAACAGCCTTCCTTCTGGCTATTACCTCAGCATGCAGGGTTTCGGAACTACAGGCCCTCATGGCTGTGCAACCATTCATCATTTTCCATCAGGACAGAGTTTCCTTACGAATTAACCCTACCTTCATGCCAAAGGTAGTATCCAGTGTAGCTTTGAATCAAACTATTCATTTACCTACCTTTTATCCAAATCCACAGAACAAAGGGGAGAGACTACTACATTCCTTGGACATTCACAGACAACTTCGTTATTACTTGGACAGAACAAAGCCATTCAGGAAATCTGAGCAGCTCTTTGTGTCCTATGCTACAGGTGCTCAAGGAAAGGCTATTTCCAAACAGACAGTTTCAAAACGGATAGCCCACTGCATACGCTTTTGTTATTCATTTCATGGAAAATCTGTGCCTGTATACATCAGATCCCACTCCACCAGGGCTATAGCTACCTCTACAGCTTTCCTCAGGGGGATCCCTACCAAGAACATTTTGGAAGCAGCTACTTGGAGTTCAGTGCACACTTTCTCCAAGCACTACCACCTTCCACTATACTCAAAATCTAGAGCGGGCTTTGCCACAGCAGTCTTGCAGGGCATCCTCACCCCCCCCCCCCCCAGTTCCACTTAGTGCCTACCACCCTTACTTAGCTTTGGGATTCTACCCATCTGTAATGACTGCAGCTCTATGCACGATGAACATAGTACAGTTTTGTACCTACCATAAATGTAGATGTTCGAGTGCTCATACAGCTGCAGTCCAGGTTACCCTCCCACCATCCCCTCTTAGGACAGGCCTTATGACAAACACCTTTATCATACAACCTATTTGGGGCATTCTTTTATGGTGTATTTGCTTGCAACTACTGTTTTTGATTTATCTACATTGCATGTTTGCATAATATTATGTTTTGCCTTTCTTCTGGGAGCACCTGACATCTGGGGCAAGAAAAACTGAAGAAAATGGCGTTGGCTGCCTCTTTTATACCCCTGCCGCACTGACGTCAGGGAAGAAGCGACGACAACCGACGCCGGACCTAGACTTTGGAAGTCGGCCGACCGAGGACCCGCCTGACGGCAGGATAACCCATATGTAATGACTGCAGCTGTATGAGCACTCTAACATCTACATTTATGGTAGGTACAAAACTGTACTTTATCTGTGTATACCTTTAACAAACACTACCACTTATTAGCCCTTTCCAAGTTGAGAGCAGAATTTGCCACTGCCATCTTGCAGGGCATTCTCTCTTCCCCATAATCTTCCTTCCACCCACAACTTAGCTTTGGGAATTATCCCACAACACACAGTATACCTGCACAAGTGGCTGGTGCACGGCTATACCACATCAGCAAAAAAGAAGCCAGCACTCAATCCTCCAGTGTAGCCTTCTGGCAAAAAAAATGTTATTGTTCCATGAAGACTGGATAAAAAATTAACCCAGTGGGGTCATACCGGTTTCGGCAAAAGCCTTCTTCAGTAACCACACCACAAAAAATAATATAAAAAAAACTATTAACTCTCACGCATTTATATGCAATGTAGCAGTGCCTTCTAGTGGATAAAAATATATTACATAACTAAATAGCAAAAATTAATATATGACAAAATTATTAGCTATCACAAAATATCTGTATGTACAAGAATCCAATGAAGAATGTATAAATCCATTTCAAAATTGGTCATTCAACCCAGGTGAAAATAGAGCTCCCAATTTAACAATCCACATTTTTTCTTTATTTGTTAGTAACTTATGTAATGCATGAACCTCATTGCTCTTAAACCTGATATGGTCAATGACCATGAAGCTAAAGATCCCTGTGGGATGTTTGAGTGTATGTCTATATAAGGAACTCAAAACTTTTATTTCTGATCTCACTTAAATGTTCACCGACCCTTAATTTAAAGGGTCAGAAGTCTGTCCCACATAAAATGCCCTACAGCTACATTGGGCTAAATAAATAACCCAACTGGTACTGCAGTTATAAAAAAAGAGAAATTATAAACATGTGGAGAATTATGAGAAGTAAAACTGTCTGACTTGAGCACCCTCGGACAGTATAAGCAGTGCCCACATGGACGACAACCCACCAAAAGTTGCCCAGTTACTGTTGTTTGAGCGGGGGGATTGGAAAGTTAATTGTGCACCCTTTTGTAATGACTAAATAGCGATCCCAATGACTGCCCCTTCCGAAAGGAATAGGAACACCGATCTTTGATGTAATTATTTAATGTGTTGTCTGACTGTAGTAAATACCAATGTCTTTGAATGATATTCATGAAGCTCCTAGTGTTTCTGCCATATGTGGTGACCAGTGTAGACTCCTGAGATTGGTCTATAGACAGGATGATATGATAGCAACTGTATCCTATCTTGTTGATTTGCAAACAGACTGGCCCTAGTGATGTCACCTGCTTGATATCCCCTGCTCTTAAATCTGGCTGTTAACTCCTGTCGATGGTAGGCATACGTGGAGGAATCAGAGCAAATTCTCTTAATACGAAGAAATTGCGATTTGGGGATATTCCTGATGACATGTTGTGGGTGGAACCTCGTGGCATGAAGTAGGGTACTGAACTGGGGAAACTTTCTAAATAGCTCACTCTCCAAAGTGTCTGATTCAGTTCTCTTAATTGACACATCCAGGAAAGTGATTTCCAATCTATTATAAGTTAACTTGAATTCTATACCCCATTTGTTGGAATTCAAATATTCCACAAATTCAAACAAAAATGCCTCATCCGCTCTCCACACCAACCAACAGTCATTAAGATATCTCCTCCAAATATCTAATTCATTCATAAAGATATTATGATTGATATAAATAGTTTCTCCACGTAAGCCATGAACAGGTCCGCATATATAGGGGCAAAAGAAGCCCCCATAGCAGTGCCTTGGATCTGCCAGAAGCACTTGCCTTTAAAATAAAAGACATCATGGGTAAATACCAATTCAGCCATACAAACCAGAAGAGTGTTAAATCCTTGTTTGTACATATTCGCCTGATCAAGCCAGTATTGCAAAGCAGTAAGTCCTGCCCAATGGGGGATACTAGTATATAACGAGGTGACATCCAAGGTACATAAGAGCCAGTCCGGTTCCAGTTGCATATCTGATATAATGGCAAGAAACTCCGGTATGACCCCACTGGGTTAATTTTTTATCTAGTCTTCATGGAACAATAAATTTTTTTGCCAGAAGGCTACACTGGAGGATTGAGTGCTGAATTATCCCACAAGTCAGGACTGCAACAGTGAAACATAAAGAACATAATTTAGTTGTTTTCCCGTACCATAGATGTAAATGTTCAAGTGTATTTACTGTTGCAGTCTTTTTTCCCTCCCACCCTCCCTCTTTGTTTATAGTAGTAGTCTGCTTCTATCTTCCTCACTAAACAAAGGTCCCTCTGGGTGATGTTCTTCGTGTTTCACTGTTGCAGTCATCACATTTGGGTTATCTGCTTGCAGTAGCCCTCAGTAGGCCTGATTATCAAAGTCTTGGGTCCTGCGTCGGTTGCTGTCTCATCTTCCTTGACGCCAGGTAATCGGGGGTATAAAGCATGCAGCCGACGTCATTACATGAGTCTTTCTTGCCATGCCTGAAGCAGTTTGCAAGTGCCAGTCAGCCGACTCCTGAAATTTTCATTTTCGAGTTTCAGAACCGAAGTCTTCAACTAAAACTAAGTACCCCATTGGGGAAACTTTTTCTTGCTCTAAACTGATGTCAGTAAAAGTCAATAATTGCATTTCTTGTGGAAAGCAAATACCTCATAAAGATTTTAATTCGTACTGTATTCCTTGCCTAGGCTCTGACCACAACATACCTTACTGTCGGTTTTGTGCCTTATTTAAACCACAAACTATTCATTGTCTGTACATTTTCACTTCTAAATATTTTGGTACTTGGTTCAGTCATCCAGATATGTCTTTGGTAAGCCACCCGACTAGCGACATTCCGAAAAAATGCAAAGATAGACAGTGACAGGCCACCTAGGTCCAAGGCTGCTGACAATCCTTCTCCTAAGCTAGTTGCCAGTTCGCCGGTACTCAGTGAGGCGCTTTCGCAGCCCCTGATACCAGCTACTTCAGATTTGCAGGCCTCTACTGAGACCCATTCGGAGTCCGGTATTCCGCGAGATGCTTCAACTGTGGAACCTGCGGATGTCTCTACCTTGGATGGGTCCGGAGCCGCTGTGCAGCCACCAGCTTCTGAGGTTGTATTCAGGCCTACTGACTTGCATATTAAACCGACACCATCCTCTTCTTCTAGGCCTAAAACTCGAACCATGCATAGGAAACCGACACCCAGACCGCATGGTCAGGCTTCTATGCCTAAAAAACAAATGATAAGAATGGCTGAAAACCTTATTACTTTAATCAGGAGAAGCCAACCTTCCCCCTCTAAGAGGCCTAGGACTGAATTTGCTTATGATACTTGTGACCAGGATTCTGAAATTTGTCTCCACTGATGACCAGGATTTACCCTTATCTACCTATGAGGATTCTGATACAGAGGACTCCATTCCCTCTGCTCCCCCCCCCCCCCAGAGGATTTCTCTTTTGGTAGGGAGCATTTTCAATGCAAAAGCCAGGATTACTCTGATTCTAAAACGAAGCTTAGATATTTCTTACTCCTGCACCAACACAGGCCTTTAGCTATCCCTCCTGTGCTGGACATTGTTGATGCCTTTTCGGAATCTAGCTTGGCCCCTGACTCTTTACCTCCTGCTTTCAGAAAATCTGGTAGATATTGCAGGGTTCTTGATTCTCACAAGTTCCTCTTTAAAAATCCTACTGCAGATCCTGAGACCATTTCACAGGGACCCAAGGGCATTAAGGCTACTACTGCCAAAAATCCTACCCTGTCTGATAGAGATTCCTGGGCCCTGGATAGATGAGGTAAGAAGGTGTGCACCTCTGCAACCTTGGCCATCAGGGTCTTAAATTGCCAGTTTTATATGTTAAAGTATTAGCAGCATATTATGGGATTGCTTAAGCAGAAAATGATGTTGATTCCTGATTGTGCTGAAAATAAGAATTTACAGGATTTAATGCATTCTGCTGAACAGGTTGGAAAACATACTTTGCAATGTGGTTTTGATTCGCTAGAGGCATCTTGCAGGGCTGCTTTCACCGGGTCTGTACTTAGAAGGCATGCTTGACTTAAGGAGCAATCTTTGCCAGATCATGTTAAAACTAAATTGCTGGATGCTCCCTTAAATCAGGACTGCCTGTCTGGTGACAAAGCAGAAGTTGTTCTTAAAAAGATGGAGGAAAAAGCTAAATCTATGCAAACTGTTAAAGATTTCTTACAAGTGCAGCCTCCTAGATTTAGTAGGCATTGGCCCTCAAAAAATTGGTCCTTTCATGCCTCTTCCAGACCTTCTCAGTTCAAACCCAGAACCAGCAGAACACCCAGGCTTCAGTCCCAGGGTACGTACAGGACTAAGCAGTGGGGGGCTCCCACTTCCAAATCAGGGAGTAGTAAGACTCCCCACTACGGTAAGCTGTCTCAATGACTTAACTTTAAAACTTCCAAGCACTTCTCAACTGACTGCTCCTTTAGGGGAAAAGATTGCTCTGCAAGCAAAAAACTGGGAACTCATTACCCAGGACAAATGGGCTTTAAACATAGTTTCCCAAGGATACAGATTTCACTTCCACACATTACCAACCCCAAACAGTTGGCCAGATCTACACCCAAATCAGTGGGCAGAGGCTCAAAAGCAAGTACTCTCTCTCTCTTGGGATTAAAGGCTATTCAAACTGTACCAGAAGAGAAAAGGGACAAGGTTTCTACTCAAGACTTTTCCTGGTACCCAGAAATGACAACTCATGGTGTCCTATACTGGACCTGTCTATCTTAAACACCTTTTTGGTGATTCCAAAATTCAAGATGTTAACTCTTCATCAGTTGCTTCCCATGATAGGCAAAGATGCCTGGTTGGCAACACTGGATTTAAAGGAAGCCTACCTGCACATCCCAATCAGGGAATCCTACAGAAAATACCTACGCTTCAAAGCAGGCTGCATGCACTATCAGTTCTCTGCACTGCCCTTTGGCTTATCTACTGCACCCAGGGTATTCACAAAGTGCCTAGCTCCAGTCATTGTATTTTGCAGATAAAGAAATATTCAAATATCCCCATACCTGGACGATTGTCTAATTTAGGCAGAAAGCCAGGACATACTTCTGAATCATCTGGCATTTGTACAAAAGGTGTTAACTTGTCTGGGGTACACCATAAACAAACATAAATCACATATGGTACCCTGTCAACAAATTATATTCCTGGGAGCAAGCTTGAACGCAACTTCCAAGATGGCTTTCCTCACACCAGAGAAGCAAATTCATTTGACAACTTACTTCAAACTAGTGGCCACAAAAACCCTGCTGTCTGCAAGGCAAATACTGCAAGCCTTGGTGTTCATAGCCTCGTGCATTCTACTAATTCCATATGCAAAACTGCATATGAGGAAACTACAATGGTATCTAAAAGCCTATGGTGTCAACATTCTCAGGATCTAGAAGCAATGATTCCCTATCATACCTTGCCTACGGTTAGAATTCCTTTGGTGGGCAGAGGCCTGCCACCAAAACAAGGGACTATCATTCACTCTACCCCCTGCTGCCCAAACCCTAACAACAGATGCATCAGACTATGCATGGGGGGGCTCACCTGGCAGGGAAGTGCATTTAGGGCAAATGGAACTCAAGTCAAATGCACCTGCATATCAATCAGAAAGAAATGTTAGCTGTACAGAATGCTCTGACAGCCTTCAAGGACTACATTCTTCCAGGACAATTAATGGTAAAGACTGACAACACCACTCTTATGTGGTACATAAGCGGGGGGGGGGTACCCATTCTTACCCCCCTTTGCAGACTAGCCATGGCTCTGTGGAACACAGCCTTAAGCTACCAAGTGCATCTACAGGCTCAATTTCTGCCAGGAAAACTAACTACACTGGCAGACGAGCTAAGCAGAAATCTCATGGAACCACACGAGTGGAAACTGGAACCAAAGATTTTCAACATGTTGATCAACAAATGGGGGGTCCCAGATATAGACCTGTTTGCCTCCCTCCAGAACTACCAATTGGACAAATTCTGCACAAGGACTCCCCCCCAAACAAGCTTGGAAAGTGGATGCTCTGTCCTTCATCTGGAAAAATCTATCAGTTTATGCTTTTCCTCCTCTGCCTCTCCTCTCCAAAGTACTGCTAAAGATCAAACAGGACAAACCAAGGATGATACTGATTGCACCAAACTGGCCACCCCAACACTGGTATCCCCTCTTGTGCAGTGTGTCACAGCTCGGCCCATGTCACCTACCTCAGACCCCTACCCTGCTGTCTCAACAGGAGAGACAGATTCTGCACCCCCAGCTTCAAACCCTGAACCTGGCAGCCTGGCTAATTACCTAATCTCTCCGTTACCATCCCTCAGTAAACAAGTGTTGGATGTCATTTTGGAGGCAAGGAGTAGTAGAAAATTTTATGCTGAAAAATGGAAAAGATTGTGCCTGGAACCAAACTCAAGGGATGGCCGCAGCAGCACCCACTTTACCTCAGATTCTTCAATACTGAACTGAGATGCTTCACAAGGGCCTTTCCTTTTCCTTCATCAAAATTCACGCCTCAGCCATTTCAGCTCATTACAACACCTCTCTTTTTCCCACCCACTGCTCAAGCAGTTCTTCAGATGGGCCAAAAACGTAAGACCACCCAGGGGAGCCCCAACTCCAGCCTGGGAACCTAATTTTGTATTGGAAAATCTCACTCTTCCTCCTTTTGAGCCAGCTGCAACTGCAGAGTTAAAATTCCTTTCTTGGAAAACAGCTTTCCTTTTAGCAATCACTTCAGCAAGAAAGGTATCAGAATTACAGGCCCTTATGGCAGTGGAGCCTTTCATCATCTTTCATGCAGACAGTGTGTTTCCCTCAAGACCAATCCCTGTTTCATGCCCAAGGTGGTATCCAGTGTGGCTCTTAATCAGTCCATTCATTTGCCAACCTTCTTTTCTAATCCACAGAACAAAGGGGAACGGATACTGCACTCCTTAGATGTGCACAGACAACTTAGATTTTGCTTGGACAGTACTAAACCTCAAAGAAAATCTGAACAACTGTTGGTGGCATTTGCTGCAGGGACAGAGGGGAAGGCTATTTCAAAGCAAACCATTTCTTAATGGATAGGCCATTCCAGAGTAGGAAATCCCACAAGTCAGGACTGCAGCAGTGAATACACACACATCTACATTTATGGTAAGTGTACACAACTGTACTTTCCCAGGGTCGGTTGATGGATCCCATTTGTGCAAGGGGTTTACTGTTGCTGTTCTTCACTCTGGCACAAAACCAGTGCTCAGGCTGCACTTGGAGACAGATAAGTGTTTCTGCTAGGTCTTGTTTTAGATTTAGTATGCAGCCTGGAATGTTATCTGGTCCCATAAAGACTGCATATTTGGCCTTGGAGAATACTTGAATGACCTGTTCTATGGAGATAAATGGTAGAGGACAGGTGTCAGAAATGCTATAGGGTATGACTGGTGGGGACAGAGAGTGAAATTGTTGCTAAATCAGTCAGCCAGCAGGTTAGCAGATGTCCTTCAAGGATGCATCTGCAGTCCTAACAAATGGGTTGTCCTGTCGTCAGGCAGCCCTTCGGTCGGCTGAATTCCAAAGTCTGCGTCTGGCCTCGGCTGGTGTCGCACTTCACCCGACGTCATCTCTGCTGGTCTTCGGGTATAAAGGCATCAGCCGACGCCATTTTCCTCAGTCTTTCTTGCCGCGTGGCACCCGAAGCAGAAGCTGTTCGCAAGTGCCGGTCGGTCAGATCCAGAGATTACTACTACCGAATACTACTTCGAAGACTTCTAAAAAGCTAAGTACCCCGTTGGGGACTCTTTCTTGCCTCAGCCGATGTCAGAAAAAGTGAATAACTGTTTAACTTGTGGGAAACAAATACCTCATAAAGATTTCCACTCTTACTGCTTACCTTGTTTAGGCCCAGACCACGACGTAGCAGCCTGTTTAGCCTGTGCTTCTTTCAACCGACGAACGCTTAGGCGTCGGTCGGAGTTTGCTGAACAGTTTTTCGGCTCAGATTTTGCGTACATTGTGCCGTCGGATCCTCCGACTTCTCAAATTGTTAAGAAACGCAAAGAAAAAGACCGACACTCGCGGTCCGCGGTTTCGGCCGAAACCACGGTTAAGCAAACCGCGAGTGTCTCGGTTTCAGCCGAAACCGAGCAAACGGGTCAATCTTCAGCCGAATCCATGACTACTACCGAGGCCCCTGCTACCCTAGTTGAATCGGCCTCTGAAGTTTTGCCTACTAATGTGGTTTCTCTAGAATTATCGGACACCATCCCTTTGGATGTCTCTACCCCAGCACGTGGTGCTGCTAGGCCTCCTACAGCCATGTCTATAAAGGCCTTTGCCAGGGCTAAAGCAGCCAAAACTGCTAAGTCTGTGCATGTTAAGCCCCCCTCTCACAGGCCCAGTCCCAGTTCCCAAATGCTTACTCTGGCAGAGGATCTCATCTCTTTAATAAGGGGATCCCAATCTCACCCAGACAGGGCCTCTCAACCTCCAGAAAAGAGACCTAGAGCAGAGCCCCCTGAGCCAGTGTCCTCAGATGACTCTTCTGATGATTCAGACAATACAGACCATCCAGAGGCTCCTTTTTCTACTTATGAAGATTCCGATGCTGAAGAATCTATACCTTCTGCCTCTCCACCAGAGGAATTTTCCTTTGGGGAAACCTTACATGCCATGAGAGAGCAATTCCAATGGCAGGGACAAGATTTCTCACATTCAAGAAAAAGGCTTAGGACCTTTCTACACTTACCGCAACATAGGCCCTTAGCTATACCTCCAGTTCTTCCTGTTGTGGATGATGCATTTAATGATGTTTGCACTGCTCCTGATACTTTACCTCCAGCCCCTGCCAAGCCCGATAGGTTTTACAGGGTACCGGACACTCATCACCACTTATACAAGGCTCCCCTTGCAGATCCTGAGACTATCTCCCAGGGGCCTAAGGCAGTAGCTCGACCTCAGCGAAAACCCTCTCCCTTCTGAAAGGGAATCCAGGTCCTTAGAGAGATGGGGTAAAAAGTATACACCTCTGCTACTCTCTCAGCTAGAGCTTTGAACTGTCAGTTTCATATGATCCAATACCAAGAGTTTATGCTTGATCAATTAACTAAGAAACTGTCCTCTGATGATTCCTTAGATAAGAAATATGTTTTAGAAATGGTGAATAACATTCAGCAGGTTAGTAACCATTCTTTAAAATGTGGCTATGATGCACTGGAGGCTTCATTTAGATCAGCCATGACTGGCACAGTTATAAGAAGGCATGCATGGTTGAAAGAACAGGTCTTGCCGGATCATGTTAAAGCAAAACTATTAGATGCTCCTATGGATAAGGTCAGTCTATTTGGTTCTCCTGCCCAGCAAGTAATGAAGAAAATGGAAGAGAAGGCAAAATCTGTACAAACAGTTAAAGATTTCTTACAGGTTCAGCCCGCAAGGTTTAGCAGGAACTGGCCTTCCAAAAATTGGTCCTTTCCAGACTCCTCTAAATCTCAGAGAGGCAGGAATAGACGTTCCAGAGGCAGAAATCAATCCAGAGGAGGTGCCTACAGAGGACGCCAGTGGCAAGGCAATAACCAACGAGGCACAGACACAACTACTGCCACTACAACAGGACAAACACAGTGACTTGGCTCTGACACCGCCTTCCAGGGAACAAATAGCAGCACCCTTAGGCGGAAAGTTAGCCTTATTTTCAAAAAATTGGCACTATATCACAAGAGACAAGTGGATTTTGCAGACTATAGACCAAGGCTACAGGTTTCATTTCCACACCTTACCAGTAAAAAGAGGAATGCCAAACCTACCACCAAATCAAAAAACAGAAGCTCTAAAACAGATAGCTCAATTAACAAACATGAGAGCTGTGGAAAGGGTGCCACCTACAGAACAGGGCAAAGGATTTTATTCCAGACTCTTCCTAGTACCAAGAAAAGAGAAAAGTTGGAGACCTATTCTCGATCTGTCCGCTTTAAACACATTCATCATTGTTCCAAAATTCAAAATGCTGACCCTACAGCAACTTCTTCCCATGCTGGGCAAGGAGTGTTGGCTGGTAACTCTAGATCTCAAGGAGACATACCTGCACGTCCCCATACGACCAAATTGCAGAAGATACCTCAGATTTCTTGCAGGATCAGAGCATTATCAATTCTCAGCATTGCCCTTTGGCTTATCTACTGCGCCCAGAGTATTCACAAAATGCCTAGCATCAGTAATCGCTCATTGCAGGCTACAGGGAATCCAAATTTATCCATACCTGGACGACTGCCTGATACAAGCGGACAACAAAAGCAAGCTGACACAAGACTTACAAACAGTCATTTGCTCACTACAAGCCCTGGGATACACAGTCAATTTAAAAAAGTCAAGACTGATACCATCCCAAACAAGAACATTCTTGGGTGCAGAATTGGACACAGTAAAACAGATGGCATTCCTAACTGCAGAAAAACAAGAACATCTCCCTCTTTACTTCTTGGCATTAACAAAGCAGAACAAACTAACAGCAAGGAAAGTACTGCAGGCCTTGGGCTTCATGGCATCATGCATAATCCTGGTCCCCCATGCCAGACTGCATATGAGAAAGCTACAGTGGTACCTAAAGAATTTATGGTCTCAACACAGGCACAGCTTAGAAACCGAAATACCACTAATCCCATGCCTGAAACAAGAGTTCCTATGGTGGGCTCAAGCATGCCAGTCAAACCCAGGTTTGCCCTTCCACAACATTCAAGCAAGCCAAACCATCACAACGGACGCCTCAGACCTAGGTTGGGGGGCCCACATGCTGGACAAATGCATTCAAGGATTATGGACTCCAGATCAGCTGCACCTGCACATAAATCAAAAAGAAATGCTGGCAGTAAAACTAGCAATCCAGAATTTCAGACCATTCCTCAAAGAAGGCCAATTAATAAGGACAGACAACACCACAGTCATGTGGTACATCAACAAACAGGGAGGCACTCATTCATACCCCCTATGTCGAATGGCTCTGGACCTATGGAATATGGCTCTGAGCTACAACATTCAGTTACAGGCAATATTTGTACCGGGAAAAGAAAACATCCTAGCAGACATGTTGAGCAGAACTACCTCGGATGCTCACGAATGGATGCTGCACCCGGACATCTTCAAGGCCATCACAAAAAAATGGGGAATGCCACAAATAGACCTATTCACATCCCCACTCAATCACCAGATCAAGAAATTCTGCACAAGGACATACCACCCACTTGCTTGGAAGGTGGACTCTCTATCCTTCAGTTGGAAAGACCTGACAGCATATGCATTTCCACCTCTTCCTTTGATGCACAAGGTACTACTGAAAATCAAAGTGGAACATCCAAGGATAATTCTGATAGCTCCAAATTGGCCAAGACAACATTGGTATCCATTGCTGAGGAGCATGTCTCGGGGGGGGGGGGACGTGGACACTACCCCTGATTCCTTTGATGTTAACTCAGAGCGACTACAACATCATGCATCCAAACCTGAAAACTCTACAACGGACTGCCTGGAACATTACATAAGAGCAACTAACCCAGATTTATCCCAAAGGGTTAAAGACATTATCCTTGAGGCCCGCAGACCTTCAACAAGAAGGAACTATGCAGGAAAATGGAAAAGGTTTGTCATTTGGAGTACTGAAAGAGGAAAAGATGTGTCAAAGATAGATATTGCCAACATCCTGGAGTATTTGGCAGAGCTTCTCCATACAGGCCTGTCCTATTCCTCCATCAAGATACATGCATCAGCTATTTCTGCAGAATACAGCTTGATCCCCTGTCTTCTCACATCCTCTACTCAGGCAGTTCCTCAGAGGAATCAAGAATGTAAAACCTCCTAGGAAACCACCATTACCAGCATGGGACTTGAACTTTGTACTAGAAAAATTGACACTCCCTCCATTCGAACCAGCAGCAACAGCAGACCTTCAACACCTATCCTGGAAAACTGCTTTCCTACTGGCAATTATTTCAGCAAGGAGGGTTTCGGAACTACAGGCCTTAATGGCAGTACAACCCTTCCTAATCTTCCATCAAGATAGAGTGTCCATGAGAACTAATCCTACATTTATGCCTAAGGTGGTATCCAGAGTGTCTCTAAACCAGGCAATCCACCTACCTACCTTCTTTCCCAATCCACAGAACAGGGGGGAAAGACTGCTGCATACCTTGGATGTACACAGACAGTTGCGCTACTACCTGGACAGAACCAAGAGCAATAGAAAGACTGACCAGCTTCTAGTAGCTTATGCAACAGGAAGGGAAGGAAAAGCAATTTCCAAACAGACAATCTCCAAGTGGATAGGAAATTGCATAAGATTCTGTTACTCCTACCATGGAAAGCAAATTCCACAGAACATAAGGCCTCATTCTACAAGGGCTACAGCCACTACCACAGCTTTCTTATGAGGAGTGGCTACCAAGGACATTATTGAGGTGGCTACTTGGACCTCCGTGCATACATTTGCCATGCATTACAACTTACCTCTATACTCTAGATCCCGAGCAGGCTTTGCCACTGCTGTTTTGCAAGGGATCCTAACTACACCATAATTCTTCTTCCTCTTCCCCTAGTTTAGCTATGGTATTCTACCCATTTGTTAGGACTGCAGATGCATCCTTGAAGGACATAGTACAGTTTTGTACCTACCATAAATGTAGATGTCCGAACAGGATAGCATCTGCAGTCAGGATTACCCACCCTCCTTCCCCTCTGTGGTACTCCTAGGGTATTTACCCTCCTAATAGCTAGCTGGGGGGATCTCTTATGGTGTATTTGTTTGTATATATGTACATACATGCTTATTTTTTGTGTTTGCCTTCTATTTTTTGGAAACATTGGCATTTATCCAAAATTTAGCTTTCCAAGAGGGCAACTGGTATCTGGGGCAAGAAACACTGAGGAAAATGGCGTCGGCTGATGCCTTTATACCCGAAGACCAGCAGAGATGACGTCGGGTGAAGTGCGACACCAGCCGAGGCCAGACCCAGACTTTGGAATCCAGCCGACCGAAGGGCTGCCTGACGACAGGACAACCCATTTGTTAGGACTGCAGATGCTATCCTGTTCAGACATCTACATTTATGGTAGGTACAAAACTGTACTTTTCTTCAGGTTCCATGTGAATGATACTGTCCACTATAAGTTTCACACAACTGGGTATTCCCTTTGAGGGTTTCAGATGCAGCTAAAGAATGCCTTATGATTGTCTTTAGCAAAGGATGCCGGTCTAGTCTTGTAACTTGCTTTAGAGGACTTCACAAGGTTTCTGATTTGCTTGTTTAGGCTATGTAGGGTAGTCTTTCTTTAGTAAGTACTTTCCTTCTTGATCTTGGATGTCAGTTTTTTCTTTGTTGTATAACATACTTGCAGTCCACCAGGATGGCTTGTTTTTGAGAGAGGACCTGTCTTTAGTCCTGTCAGATGCTGCCGAGCCAATACGTTTGCTTAAGTGGCTATATAGGGCATTTGTGCACTTCTCCACACCAGTCATTGTTGCCTGTGTTAGCAGGGACTTTGACACCATTTATGCTATTGCTTAGGAGGTGATAGTTTGCTTTGGAGAATTCCTCCTGTGGGGGTGTCAGTTCTGAGCCTCACTTCAAATGAGACAGATTTATGGTCTTACTTAACTAAGGAGGGCAGCACACTGGGGGTAGTGCTGTAGCCCCCCCCCATGTTGTTAAGTAATAGGTCTAGAGCATTTGAGCCCCTTGTTTGGGTGCAGACGCAACTCTTCCAGTGCAATTGAGTCAACAAAGTCCAGGAACTTCAGTGTGTCATGTTTGTGCTCGTGTAAGCTGCCCAAGTGATGGATGGGTAGTTGAAGTCTCCCATGGCCAAGGTGTTTGGCTGTATAGTGAGTGATTCAAACAAGTCCAAATAGACAGTGTGTTTCTCCTGGTTCATGTTAGGGAACCTGTGGCAAGCTGTGATGTGATAGGGTGTTTTGCCACTAGTTATTTGGACCTGAAGTAGTTCAAGAGAGTTGTACTGTTTCACCAGTCATGAGGTGTATTTGGATTTAATAAAAATGGATACACCTCCACCTATGGTTCTTTCATGCTCGTTTTGAGGTCTGAACGTGTGGAAGGCATTGTAGCCATGCATGGCCGGGGTACTCTCTACGCCCTTGAACCAAGTCTCAATGACTGCACAGAGGTCAGCATCTTCCAATGTGAGGAGTGCAGTTTACTGTTTAGGCTTCTAGCATTAAGCAGCATGACCTTGAGTCTGTCTCTAGAGTATTTTTCTACGTCTGAAGTTTTGTTTTGACATAGCCTAAAAAAGGCTCTGTGTGATGAGGCAGTCATCTTTGCCAATATCCTAAAGCCTTGAGGAGACAGGTGAGGGCCATCTCTGGCAAAGCATCAACGTCTATCGACCATGTCTTTCCTTGCTGACAGATACTGGATCCCCCTTAAGTGACACCAGAAGCTAAGCCAGTTGTTAAACTCAAATCATTTTTTGTCTGTACTGTGGCATCATCCTAGGTGAAGGTAGAATGCTGCTTAGGGCTAGGGACATACTTGCCTGGCACACACAGTCTAAGAGGTCTATCATGTCTCTGTTCATATAGTCCAGAGAGGTACATCTCAAGTCATTTACTCCAACATGTACTATGACATAGTCATAATGGTAATTGCTGCTGAGTGACTAAAGTGCATGCATGACTTCGTCGGATCCTGGTACTGGACAGGCAGCTGACCATGACCTTGTCCAGCCTGGTGAGAGGGAAGTCTGTGTGCCTCACTATTGAGTCAGCTATGACTAGGAAATTTGGTTTCGAAGTGTTTTGCATTAGAGGATTGATTGCTGAGACACTGTTGTGTGTTTTTATGTATACTGGTGGATGCTGTTCTTGTACCAGTATGTGAGGGTTGTCTGGGTTTGGTCGGTCTTTGGTCTTTAGGTAAGCACTTGGTGAGTACCTCCGCATATGTAGGTTTGTGTCTTGGCTTTATCCTTGTGTAAGAGGAGAGATATGTGAGCTGACAACCTTTTTTGATGTCTTGTTTATTATGTGAGAGGACTGAAGTTTTATGGTATACTGACATCTCTTGTATACTGTTTGCTTTAGGAGCAGGTGGTTATCAGCATATATGAGGCCGTTGGTGCATTGCCTCAGGGTGCCCATGTCAATCAGGCTGGTTGGAGAAATGTCAGGAAACTGACTGTCCATAGCAGTAGACAATTCCTGGTTTGTGGGAGGACAAAGAGATCAGCTATTGCTCGGATTAGCAAGGGGATTTAAAAGTATATAGGATTAGCAAAGAAAGTGGGGTGATACTTGACGGTGCTTAGATGAGTTGCCTGCAGTGCAGCAGTGTGTGACCAAGTTGCCTGAAGAGCAGCAGGGAAGTCTGAGAAGATTTCACTGAGGGGTGTTCAGGGGAAAAATGTGATTCTAGGCATTCATCTCTATACAAGGCACTGCTAACCCCCTTGTGGGATGCCCAGCTACACCCAAATGTGGTGCTTAAATCCAAACAAATTTAAACAATTCTGACACAATCTACCAGTAGAAAAGCCCCTCACAGAGCCTTTATTCCAGCAATCTGCAGACCAGATGGGTCCTGATCTGCACATTTAAGCCACAAAGGTGCAGGGGACCCTGTTAATGTAAGATGGCTGGTATTAGTGCTCAAGTGATACCAAACAGTCTAGATTCACCAAGTCTGAATCTAGCCTATGCTATCTAACTCATTCCCTCCAGTACAGCTCTTTTGATTATATACCTTTAACTCCCAGTGGGTGTGGCTTGAGCCTTTAAAAAATTATCATCGTACAGTTCTAATAAATACTCACTGACAGAGGTCAGATATGAATACAATTGTTTTTGCCATTATGTGTGCTTCAAGATAAAATATTCTGATACCTTGTATGTAGCATGGTTTTGGAATTATTAATGCAAATATGAACAAGCAATATTTAATGCCTAGAGGTGCAGTAGGAGGTAATTGTAGAAGCACCTGGAGGCGTCACTTGGCTGTAATGAGTTGATGAAGCAAAATATACAAGTGCGGAATGAATCAGTCACAGTAGCAAAAACAGTGTAAAACGAAGCAACAATTCAGTGAAATACAGTACACAAATGCAAAAAAAAAGGTTTAAATTCTACTTATTTGTTGAAGATTTCAATGGATGCCTTGGATTCTCTTAGATGTACTTCAGATCTCTGGCTAAGAATGCCAAACTCTGAGCAGCTCTGGTATCCATTCCTCTCTTCCCAGCATTAATTAGGCCTGGATGGCATGACCAGCTATCTTTTTTTTGAGGGGTGCAGTATTTTGATGCTTTTAATGCTAGCCCTCTGTTGGCTGAAAAACATGGTGCAGTGCCTGCATTTTTAGGCCAATGTTGGGGCATGCTTTCGACCACCTACAAAGCTTAGCTAAAGTACAAACACACTTTAGTTGGGCTTACCATTCAGCTGTCTTCCAGAGAATACTAGAGCTGAGACTAAAGCAACTTACCTCACTTACTTGCCCAGCATCTTCAGTCCTGGACCTTTCATAGGTTCATACTAGGCTATCTGCCCTGGGGCAATTATAAGCCTAGCCCGATTCTGTATGGCTTACGCCACCCTTTGATTTGAGTATACTGTGCCCTTTTAAGGTTTATTTTACTGTGCCTCTGTCTAATAGTGACACAGGAGTAATCCCTGGGACAAACCTATGATCCCCCATCCACCTATCGAGATTCTTCTTGAAGAGATTCAGTGAGGTGCTCTGCCTTGCATAAACTGGAATTCTATTCCAGAGCGAAGGGAGCCTCTGGGTTATGAACCTGTCCCTCCAGCAAGTTCTATTTATTTCTGTGCTGAGGTTCAAGTCCCTCGAGCGTGTGGCTCTAAGGGATTTAGAATTACTGAGGTGGAGCATGTCCATTAATTCTGGATTTGACATAGCTTTGTATGTCAGGCATAGATCGCCCCGAAGTAGGCAGTATGCAACTGAGTAGAGCTGGAGTTTTTTTAACCGAGCAGCATATGGCATCTGTTTGAGACCCTTGATCCTCTTGGTGAGATACTTTTGGGGTCCTTCTAATTGCTGCAGGTGTCGGGTAAGGTACATCCCAAAAGGGGCATTGTATTCTATGATGGGCCTGATGAGGGATGAATAAAGGCACAATTACCTCTCTTGATCTAGATGTGAAACCCTTCGTGATGAGGTGGGCTATGTAGAAGGTCTTTCTAACCACTTTGGCAATGTGGTTTTCAAAGGAGAGATTGCTATCAACTTGGGTCCCCAGGTCCCTAATAACTTTCTCTGTACTTAATGGGTTTCCACCTATGTGGTAATTTGTGGGCACATTGTTTTTGCCAAAGGGTATGACTATACATTTTTTGGCATTTAGCTTTAAACCATGGCGCTGGCACCAGTTATCTGTCTCTGTGAGACCTTTTTGAAGGATGTTTGTGTCAGCTGGAAAGTTGATTATGGCACCCAGTTTGCAGTCGTCTGCGAACTTGGTGAGCCATAGTCCTCCCACATTTGCCTGTACCTCGGAAAAGTATATACCGAACAAGAGTGGTCCCAGGACAGAACCCTGTGGGACGCCACTTGTGACCGATTTCGAGTCTGACATGGCTCCAGCAACTCTCCCTCTGTGGGTTCTGTCTTTGAGCCAATTTGCGACCCATCTTGTGACATAGGGGTTTATATTTAAGCTGGATAGCTTATCTATGATGCCCGAGTGGGGTATTGTGTCAAATGCCTTTGCAAGGTTCAGATAGGCTGTGTGGACTACCTTCCCTTCATCTATGGCTTTGGTGACTGTTTCGAAGAAGTCAACCAGGTTCAAAAGGCAGGACCTGCCCTTGACAAAGCTGAACTGGGTAGGATCTAGTGTCTGTAGGTTCCCAATGTCTTTGTTTATGAGCTCCATGATGATCCTCTCCATAGCCTTGCAGACTAAGCTAGTCAGGCTTATGGGGCGATAGTTTCCAGGGTCCGTAGAGGCTCCACCTTTGTGGAGTGGGACCACTGTTGCTGTACGCCATTCTGTGGGCACATATCCTGTAGTGAGGCTGAGATTGTATAGCTGTTTTATTTGAGGGATTAGTTCCACTTGGAGTTCATGTAGGACGCAACCTGGGACGCCATCTGGTCCCATGGAAGCAGTGTTTTTTGCTTTGGAGAGGGCAGCCTTCACCTGAGCATCAGAGATGTTTGGGAGGCAGCCCTCTGCTGGGATAGATACTTGCTCTTTTGGGGGGGGTGTGGAGAAGTTTGCACTGAACCTGTCTGCCAGGATATTGGCAATGTCTGTGGGTTCAGTGTATTTCTTGTCGTTTAGAATCAACTCAGAACAAGTCTGGGAGTTGCATCCCAGGTTTCTAACATAACTGAAAAAAGCCTTATGATTGTCTTTGGTGTCCTGTGCAATTTTTCTCTCGAAGCTGGCCTTGGAGGATTTTATGAGGGATCGTAATTTTTTGCTAGTACTGATCAGAGATGCCTTCCCTATTAGGGATTTTGCTCTGTCATGTAGTAGCTTCCTCCTTCTGTTGTACAGTTTATTTATGGCAGGGATCCACCAGACTGGACACCTGCCTTTGGATGATTGGGTCTTGGTTTTGTTTGGGATAGCATGATCCATGCATTCCTGGAGATGTCTGTAGAATGCGTTTATATAGGCTTCTGCAGTTTGGGCCGTAGTTTCCACTGGCCCTGGGGCCTTGAAGGATTACACTTCGGTTTTGAGAAGTGAGAAGTTCGCTTTTGAGAAGTTTTTCACTGTGGTTTTCTGGGCTGGGGGTGGGGTCGGGATGTGGACATCCAGTGAAATTAGTTTATGGTCTGATCTTACCAATGAGGGATATACTTCTGGTGTGGAGCATAGAGTCCCCATGTTGGTAATGATCAGGTCTAGTATGTTGTCCCCTCTTGTGGGAATGGTGACTAGTTGTTCCATAGCATTTGAGTTTATAATTTCCAGGAACCTTTGGGCTAAGGTGCTGGGGCTTGAGTAGTGCTCCCAGTCAATGTTTGGGTAGTTGAAGTCGCCCAATATAATGGTGTTCGGAGAGATCTTCATGTTCTCCAATGTTTTCAGGAAAGCCGAGTGGGATTCCTGACTTTGAGAGGGTGGTCTGTAGGATGCTATAAACTGAAAAGCAGTCTTGCCCACTGTTAGTTGCACATGGATGGTCTCCGATACTTCGTGCAATGCCACTAACCTGGAGGTGTGGATATCCTTGATAAATATGGAAACTCCCCCTCCTTTTGTGGTTCGGTCCGGGTTTTGGGGCCGGAATGCATGATATGAGGTATAGCCTGGTAGTGCTGGGGTGCTCTCTGGAGCCTTGAACCAGGTTTCTGTCACTGCACAGATATCGATGTTCTCCATACTGAGGAGAGCTTCGAGTGCGTGCATCTTGAGGTTAAGACCTCTGGCGTTTAGCAGCATTACCCTTAGTTTCTTGTTCCTTGTGCTGTCTATGGGGGTGGGTTTGACTTTTGAGCCTTGCCTAAAAAGACACTATGGGAGTGGCAAGAGCCTTTGTCAATATCCGAAAGCCCAGTGATGACAGGTGCAAGCCGTCCCTAGCGAAGCAAACATGGCTTGTCGAGCATGTCATCCCAGGCTGACAGACACTGGATCCCCTTTGAATGACACCAAAATTTTAGCCAATTGTTAAAATCGATCATTTTGTCTTTGTACTGTGGCATCATTCTAGGTGAGGGTAAGATGCTGCTCAAGGTCAGGGTCATACCAGCCTGGGCTACATGATCAGAGAGCTCCTCTATGTCTCTTTTCATGTAGTCCAGGGAGGTACGTCTCATGTCATTCACACCAGCATGTACAATGACTGAGTCATATTTGTATTTGCTTTGGAGTGACCTGAGTGCTTGCATTATGTGGCGGATCCTAGCACCCGACAGGCAGCTCACCGTGACCTTCTCTTTATTCAGCCTGGTCAGCGGGACGTCAGTGTGTCTGACAATAGAGTCACCTATTACAAAAGTATCAGGTGTGTTATTCAACCTTAAGGGCTGTGGCTGCTTGGCACACTGACTTTGTGAACTATGTGTTGCACGCGTTTTGTTTTGAGGTAGCGTTTGCTTGGATGTCTGCTTTGGAGGTCTCTGTTGCTTAGGTAGATTTTTATTTAGAGCCTCCGAGTATGTTTTTGTGTATTTATGTATTTGGTTCGCTGATGTGGTGGGACTATGTGATACTGGAATTGTGTTGTGTGAGGTTACCCTCTCCGCCTGATTGGTTACACCAATTTTGAGATGAGAGAGCTCAGCCTCCAGTTTGGCTAAATAGTTACATCTCTCAAATATGTTTGAACCTGTTTGGAGGAGGAGAGGGTTGTCCGTGTTCATGAGACAGTTGTAACATTGCCTCAAAATTCCCAGATTCACCAGCTGGACTGGAGAGGAAACCATTAACTGACCTTTGGACATGCTAGAGTAATATAGGGAAACTGAATTTAAGATGGACCAATAGAGGACAGGGTAATCGTAGAGAGTATAAAGAGTAAGTAGTGCTTATGGTTTAATAGTGCTAACTTGTAGGATTAGTTAATTGGACCAGTGAAGGGCTTTAGAATGAGAATATGGTGTTTAAATTGAGAGATAGAGCAGTTCTAAGGGAAAAAGTGAAGAGCAGACTTTGTGGAGCCAAGAATAGTTTAAACCCAATTAGGCGGCGCTGCCCGCTGTTGCGCTATGCTCAAAAACGTGCAAAAGAGGGTTTTAAGAGAGGAAGATGAAGGAGTTTTGGAATTGACCCAAAATGGCCAATAAAACTACAGTTTCAAGTCAGTAACCACTCCCACAGGGGCAGGCTGCTCAATGTTTTTCACTGCCACTGATCAACAGAGACTTCCCTTTAGCCCAAGCAAAAAATGGCCTCACAGAAACTTACAAACAGTTCAAGAACAGCAAGCCTGTAACTGAACTTTTAAATCAAAGAAAAGTGGGAAAAAAGCAAGATTTTTTTTTGTTTTTTTGTTTTGTTCAGAGATAGCAGAGGTTCACAAGTATCAACAAGTTATAACAGTGCAGTAAATGACCCCACACAAGAGTGCTAGGCCAAAGACAGATAAAATGCAAGTTTTGAGAAAAAAACGATTTTAAAAATAAGTGCAAACAGGAAATTCACTAAACAGATCTAGATTGTGCTCTAAATACAGTTACTAATGCAGAAATCAAGTTTAACAAGCCAAAAAATGCTCAAAATAGGTGGCTATGCAGAAAAACTTAGCAAATAAACAGAGGAAAAATACTTAAAATCTCAAAAGTGGCTCCTTGCTTCTGTCAGCGTTTTCTCCTCTTGGTGGGTGCTTCACCAACAGCCAACAAGCCTGAAAAGACGCCAAAACCACGAGGCAACCAGGTTTTAAGAGAGGAAGATGAAGGAGTTTTGGAATTGACCCAAAATGGCCAATAAAACTACAGTTTCAAGTCAGTAACCACTCCCACAGGGGAGGCAGGCTGCTCAATGTTTTTCACTGCCACTGATCAACAGAGAGACTTCCCTTTAGCCCAAGCAAAAAAATGGCCTCACAGAAACTTACAAACAGTTCAAGAACAGCAAGCCTGTAACTGAACTTTTTTAAATCTCAGAAAAGTGGGAAAAAGCAAGATTTTTTTGTTTTTTCAGAGATAGCAGAGGTTGACAAGTATCAACAAGTTATAACAGTGCAGTAAATGACCCCACACAAGAGTGCTAGGCCAAAGACAGATAAAATGCAAGTTTTGAGAAAAAAACGATTTTAAAAATAAGTGCAAGCAGGAAATTCAGTAAACAGCTCTAGGTTGTGCTCTAAATACAGATACTAATGCAGAAAACATTGATTGGTTAGGGAACAGCCTGGAATTTATGTGCACATGTGTGTGTGTGTGCCATGTAGCTGGCAGATATTCATTATAATGAACGCTTCTGCTGTATGATTAATCGCATGTAGGGTTATGGTGCCGGTTGGTATCTGACCATCTAGAAAAATGATTAAATAAAAAACTGTTTTAAAAATGCCAGGTAATTAACAGGCAGTTATTTAATAATGAATTTTCACTTTACGTTATTAACTTTCAACCAGAAGTATATGTTTTTACCATAAGGATTTACACTTAGAATATTTTAAGTATATATATATATATATATATATATATATATATATATATATATATATTTTTTTTAATATTTGTTTTTAGCATTTGCATTTTAAAGCATTGTTATTTAACATATTACATGAATTATTAGTGGTTTGCATTAACTACTTATATGTATTTATCTTCACAAGATTTTTTTGATACACATGAACTTACTAAGGTATCTAGATAGTTTTTAAAACAATGTGTTTTGTAGCATTATTGACTTGTAGGGAGTACAAGCATTTTAAAAATACCTTAAAAGATACTCTAAGAATACCCTAAAAAAATGTTAAACTTCGAACTAATTATCACAATTAATGTTAGGAGTGGTCGATTAAGTGGTCACATGATTTATGTATGATGATATAAAATGGTTCTACTTTTGACCGAGTAGTATCTTGATAAAGCCTGGTAGGAACCAGGCGAAATCGTTGATTAATTTTTCTGTTCTTATTTATTAAAGTTATTCAACTTCAATCTATTTCTGGTTGTACTACACTTGTGATTCCTGGACTGAGTGTTTTCACCTGTGGAGCTGCTTTTTACTTGGTTTTTGTGTTCATTTTTAAATCTGACCATCTAGCTTAACTTCCAGGGCTTATAGATGTCCCTTCATATGACAATCCTCTTTACTCCATAGGCATCTGTAGGATGCACAGGGTAAAGAAGAGGGGGCTCCTTTGCTATCTTCACCTCTTTTGCCCCACAGAGTACATCATAATTTCTGTTGGACCTGTCAAATGTGACTTCCAGTGCTGTGATAAGTACTCAATTTACGATCTTTTCTTCTGTTTTTATTGCATTGTGATGTCGAATTATAGGTAAATCATAGGCTCAATCTGTGGGTGATTGCAAGCCTAGCCAGAATCAAACCCCCCATGCCTTGTGTGTGTGAGGTTCATAGTTCATAGATTATTACTAGGCTAACTGCTTTTGTGGGCCATTTTAAGCCTAGCCAATTACCCCATGTGAGATTCAAACCCTGCACCTTGTGTCTATAAGGTAAACACCTTAACTATTATGCCAACCTCTCACCACGATACCATTATGCCCCCCCTTGATTGATCAATTGTCTGTGATTTGAGATCTTTCATTCTGTTGACAGCCCATGTAACTCACCAAGTGTACTTATAGCCAACAGAATCCATTTAAGGGTTTTCATTTTCTATGTCTTTTCTGCCTTCTTGGACCATTATGTAAATTGCCTGAATTTAAGATGTGCATTTTTAAGGATAAGAAAACTCTCTTGAAAGGGCAGAAAAAAAATTGTACCACCTTTTAAGTACAATAATAAAGTCTTTTCAGGCAAGAAGAAATTACCCCTGAAGCTGAAGAAGCATCTTATCTTAAGAGTGAACATGTAAGGAGTTTGTGCCCTGAAAAGAGGGCTAAGTTAGCTCTGAAAACCTTAGGCAGTGGGTGTGAGGACTTTGAACCCCCAGTAGTTCTGAAAGGCACATGTTTATCAGCCCCCAGCTCCAGCGTTTCTTACAGATATAAATCTATTTGTCAGTATTCATTTAGAGACCAACACTGGATGAGAGGTGTTTTAAATCTGTCCAAGTCTTTTAAGACATTAGTGCTGCATTACAACCAGATAATAGTTTCCAGGTCACTACTGTTGACAGTTTCACTGAACAGACAGAAGCCTCTCTTCCCCTTAAGTTATTCAAATTGTTTACACATGAGCCTGTAGGTACCTTCATTTTTGGACGGAAAGTTTAAACAGCTCGAGCCCTTCACTATCTCATAGGCCTCATGCCTGCAGTGTCAGTCCTGTCACTGCCCCATCCTCTGCTTCTTCATACTTTGACTACAGATAGCTCCCTGTCTGTGAATATGTGACAGCATGGGAGGTAGTCCATGTTCTCCCCACAGTTACCTGAAAAACCCTTTATTCTTGAAGCAGCCCCTCCTGCAAGGAGGATAGAGACATCCCTAAAACTCTCCTCTGACTCAGATATGGCTGAATAGGAGGGTTTCTGTTAAACTACTTAGATCCACAACTCACCTTCCCTCAGGATGTGTCCTTGTTGAGAAACATGTTAAATGTGGAGCCAGAGTTGTCAGATAAACAAGTGATACCCGCTTTGTAAGGAACAGAAGAGCCCATGGTCATGGATTTCTCCTCTTGTACAGGCATTCAATGATGCCTTCAAGCACACCTCATTAAAGCCTGATTCACAACCACTGGTACTCAAAATATCTGACAATTTTTACAGGATAGAATAACAATGTGAGTACTTGGACATGATGGCCAGTCTTGCTGTTTCATTAGATACATTTAGAAGGGCAGTGCAGTGGTGTAGCAGTTAGTGTTGTTGCCTCACCGCAGGAGGTTCTCCGGTTCGATTCTCAGCTGGGGGTGTCTTATGTGTGGAGTCTGTATGCCCTCCCTGTGTTTGCATGGGCTTCCTGCACATGCTCCATTTTCTTCCTGCATTCCAAAGACATGCATCTGGAGCATTTATTCCTGGGCCACTGCTGAAAATGGGCTCTGTCCCAGTCAGACTTTCCCGGTGAACAAAAGTTAAATAAATAAAATAAAAACTGTCAGTAACATTATGCCCAATGATGGAGGTTCATATCTGTTAGGTTTGTTAAGGACTGTACCTTTTGACGTCAGTGCAGACAGCTAACTGCTAGTGTTATCTGTTGGTTAGTAACAAGGAAACATTGTTAAACAATTAGAACTGTTAAAAGCGGTCCCAAGTACTGCCTTAAAATAAACTTCAAAGGGATGAAATGGAATTCATTCTTGCTCTTCCATTTTCTCCTCTTTGGACTCTAAAGTAGAGTCTGCAGTTATTTTAGATGTCCTTCAAGGATGCATCTGCAGTCCTTACATATGGGTTGTCCTGCCTCAGGCAGCCCTTCGGTCAGCCGGATTCCAAAGTCTGGGTCCGGCGTCGGCTGATGTCGCCCTCTCCCCAACGTCAGAGCGCCTGGGGTATAAAAGCGTCAGCCGACGCCATCTTCCTCAGTCTTTCTTGCTGCGTGGTGCCCGACGCAGAAGCAGTTCGCAAGTGCCGGTTGGCCAGCTCCTGTAACTTCAGCTACCGAAGACTTCAAAAGCTAAGTACCCCGTTGGGGACTCTTTCTTGCCTCAGCCGATGTCAGATCAAACGCTTAAAGTTAATAATTGCTTAACTTGTGGGAAACAAATACCTCATAAGGATTTCCACTCTTACTGCCTCCCCTGCCTAGGCCCAGACCACGACGTCTCGGCCTGTACAGCCTGTGCTTCCTTCAATCGACGCACTCTTAGGTGTCGGGCGGAGTTTGCAGAGGAATTTTTTGGGGCTAGTTACTGTTACAATATGCCGTCGGAGACTCCGACATCTCACTTACCTAAAAAACGGAAGGACAAGGACCGACACACGCGGACCGTGGTTTTGGCCGAAACCACCCCTAGGCCTACCGCGAGTGTCTTGGTCTCGGCTGAAACCGAGTCTGTGGTACTTCCGACCGTCTAAACCACACAACCGACAACCTCGGCCCCGGAGGCCTCCTCTGAGTCGGTTATAGACTTCCCCTCTGAAACCGGTGTTCCGGAAATATCCGACACCATTTCTCTAGCTAAAACTACACCAGCACGTGAAGCAGCTAGGCCTCCTGCATCCATGTCCATTAAGGCATTCACACGGGCTAAAGCTGCTAAACAGCCAAAATCTCTGCCCCCCCCCAAGGCTATTCCTCAGGGATCCACTACTGGCTCACAGATCTTAAGTTTAGCTGAGGACCTTATTTTCCTTAATTAGGGGCTCTCAGACACATCCGGACAGGGGTTCTCAGCCCCCTCTAGACAAAAGGCCCAGGGTTGAGCACACAGATCCCCAGTCTTCTGATGAGGCCTCAGATGACTCTGCCCTATCAGACTACCAGGAGGAGGCCTTTACGGCCTACGAGGATTCTGATGCAGAGGAATCTATTCCTTTGGCCTCCCCTCCTGAAGAGTTGTCCTTTGGGGGAGACCCTTCACTCCATGAGAGAGCATTTCAAATGGCAGGGCCAGGAATTCTCTGATTCCAGGAAAAGATTAAGGACTTTTTTGCATTTACCTCCGCATAGACCTTTGGCTATTCCTCCTGTTTTGAATGTCATTGATGATGTGTTTTCTGAGTCTAGCATTTCTCCTGACTCCCTCCCTCTGGCTCCTGTTAAACCCAATAGGTACTATAGGGTCCTGGACTCGCATCATTTTCTTTACAAGGGCCACTTTCCTGACCCAGAAACTATTTCCCAGGGCCCTAAAGGGGTTGCAACCACCATTACTAAAAACCCACTTCCTTCTGAAAGGGAGTCCAGGGCTTTAGAGAAATGGGATAAAAAAGTGTATACTTCTTCCACTCTTTCAGTGAGGGCTTTGAATTGTCAATTCCATATGATACAGTACCAAGAGTATTTGTTAGATGAATTGCATAAAAAACTGTCTTCACCTGAACCCCTAGATCGCAAGGCACTTCAGGATCTGGTACATAACTCCCAGCAGGTTAGCAACCACTTCTTGCAGTGTGGTTATGCTGCATTGGAAGCTTCATGTAGGTCAGCAATGACAGGTGCAGTCATACGTAGGCATGCTTGGCTGAAGGAACAATCTTTGCCAGATCATGTTAAAGCAAAACTTCTCGATGCTCCACTGGAAAAGCAAAAGTTATTTGGCTCCTCGGCTCAGGAGGTCTTAAAGAAATTTGAGGAAAAGGCTAAATCTGTACAAACAGTCAAAGATTTTCTCCAGGTTCAACCACCAAGATTCAGCAGAAATTGGCCTTCTAAGAATTGGTCCTTTCCAGACACAGACAGATTTCAAAGAGGCAAGAACAGGCATGCCAGAGGTAGAGGGCAAGCTAGAGGCTCCTACAGAGGACGTCAATGGCAGCCTCCTAACCAGAGAGGTAGTGCAGGACCTGCAACTGCTGCACAAGGACAAACTCAATGACTTCACCTTGACCCCGCCAACCAGGGCTCTATTGGAAGCACCTTTGGGCGGAAAGCTATCTTTATTCTCAAAAAACTGGCACAGTATTACAAGGGACAAATGGACACTGCAAATAATAGACAAAGGATACAGATTCCACTTTCATACATTACCAAAAAGAAAAGGCATGCCAAACCTGCCTCCAAATCAAACGGCAGAGGCTTTCAAACAAATTTCCAACCTACTGCAAATGAAAGCTATAGAAAAGGTTCCTCTCACAGAACAAGGCCAAGGATTTTATTCCAGACTATTCCTTGTACCAAGAAAAGAAAAACAATGGAGGCCTATTCTGGACTTGACCGCACTAAATACTTAACTCATTGTGCCAAAATTCAAAATGCTGACCCTACAGCAACTCCTTCCCATGCTGGGCAAGGGGTCCTGGCTGGTTTCTCTGGACCTCAAGGAGGAATACCTGCATGTCCCTATCAGACAAAGTTGCAGAAGACACCTCAGATTTCTTCCAGGTTCAGAGCATTATCAATTCTCAGCATTGCCCTTTGGCTTATCTACTGCACCCAGACTATTCACGAAATGCCTGGCATCAGTAATTGCACACTGCAGACTTCAGGGGATACAAATATACCCATACCTGGACGACTGCCTAATACAAGCGGACAGCAAACAAATTTTGGTAAAACACTTGAATTATGCCATCCGCCTACTTCAGGCCTTGGGATACACAGTCAACATTCACAAATCAAGACTTGTTCCATCCCAAAGAATAACGTTTCTGGGTGCAACATTAGATACAACCACCCAAATGGCTTTTCTCACAGAGGAAAAACAAGAGCAACTACCGAATTATTTCAGAAACCTGACAAAACAAACCCAGCTCACTGCAAGGCAAATCCTGCAGGCCCTGGGTTTCATGGCATCTTGCATTCTTCTGATCCCACAAGCAAGCTGCATATGAGGAAACTACAGTGGTACCTAAGGAGTCTATGGTCTCAGCACAGTCGCAGCCTAGAAGCTTTGATTCCACTCATTCCATGCCTTCAAAGGGAATTTCTGTGGTGGGCTCAAGCAAGCCAGTCAAACATGGGTCTGCCCTTCAGCAAACCAATTACCAGCCAAACCATTACAGCAGATGCCTCAGACCATGGATGGGGAGCACATATGGAGGGCAGATGCACTCAAGGACTATGGTTACAAAAAGAATTGCACCTGCACATAAACCAAAAGGAAATGCTGGCAGTGATACATTCAATCGAGGCCTTCAAACACTTCCTGCATCAAGGACACCTGCTAATAAGGACAGACAATACCACAGTTATGTGGTACATAAACAAGCAAGGAGGTACCCATTCTTACCCTCTCTGCAGACTGGCAATGAATCTTTGGGAACTTTCCCTAAAACTCAATATGCAACTGCAATCCCAGTTTGTGCCAGGAAAAGACAATGTACTGGCGGACAGCCTAAGCAGAAATATCATGGATCCGCACGAATGGATGCTGCATCCAGACACCTTCCTTCAGATAACACAATCATGGGGGAGGCCGGACATAGATCTTTTTGCCTCTCACCACAACCATCAACTGAAGAAATTCTGCACAAGGGCATACCACCCACAAGCATGGAAAGTGGACGCCCTCTCTTTCAGCTGGAATACTCTAACAGTATATGCATTCCCACCTCTTCCATTAATGACCAAGGTCTTACCGAAGATCAGGACAGAACAGCCAAGAGTGATTCTGATAGCTCCGGACTGGCCAAGACAGCACTGGTACCCACTGTTAAGGAGCATGTCGCACACAAAACCGTGGCCTCTACCACAATGGCCACTTCTTCTGACACAGCACAACTACAAAACTCTGCACCCCAGTCTGAAAACCTTGCAGCTGACAGCCTGGAAAATACCTTGACTCCAGGCCAGGATAAACTATCCAAGAGAGTAAAGGATATCATCATGGAAGCTTGCCGGCCTTCCACAAGAAAGGCATATTCAGCAAAATGGAAAAGATTTCACACTTGGAACACCACAAAGGGCCAGGATCCGACAGTGATGAACATTGCACAAATCCTGGAATACTTGGCAGAAATGCTCCATAATGGCCTTTCTTACTCTTCCATAAAAATTCATGCTTCAGCAATTTCAGCAGAGTACAACACTGATCCACCGGTATTTTCTCATCCTCTGCTAAGGCAGTTTCTAAGAGGAATTAAAAACATCAACCCTCCAAGGAAACCACCAGTGCCTACATGGGACCTTAACTTCATTTTGGAAAAATTAACTCTACCTCCCTTTGAACCAGCAGCATCTTCAGAACTACAGTTCCTGTCTTGGAAGACTGCCTTCCTTCTGGCCATAACCTCAGCAAGAAGAGTATCTGAGTTACAGGCCCTCATGGCAGTACAACCATTTCTTATTTTTCATCAGGGCAGAGTCTCATTGAGACCCAATCCTTCATTCATGCCAAAGGTGTTATCCAGGGTCTCACTGAACCAAGCTATTCACCTGCCTACCTTCTTTCCAAATCCACAAAACAAAGGAGAGAAACTTTTTCATACCCTGGGCATTCACAGACAGTTGCGCTACTACTTGGACAGAACTAAGAATTACAGAAAAACTGACCAGCTCTTTGTAGCATATGCTGCTGGTGTACAAGGAAAAGCCATTTCCAAACAGACAATTTCAAAATGGATAGGGAATTGCATTCGATTCTGCTATTCTTTCCATGGAAAAACTGTGCCAGTTAACATTAGACCTCATTCCACCAGAGCCACAGCCACCTCCACAGCCTTCTTAAGAGGGGTGGCTACAAAGGACATTTTAGAAGCTGCTACATGGAGCTCCATGCATACATTTTCCAAGCATTACAATTTACCTTTATATTCCAGATCCAGAGCAGGCTTTGCTACGGCAGTCCTGCAGGGCATTTTAGCTACACCATCCTTTTCTTAGGTCCTACCTCCCCCAGCTTGGCTATGGTATTCTACCCATATGTAAGGACTGCAGATGCATCCTTGAAGGACATAGTACAGTTTTGTACCTACCATAAATGTAGACGTCCGATAGGTATGCATCTGCAGTCAGGTTTTCCCTCCCTCCTACCCCTCTGTGGTATTTCATGGGTACTTATCCCTCTTCTAGCTAGCTGGGGTTATCTATTATGGTGTATTTGTTTTATATTACTGTGCATGTTTGGAATTTTTGCATCTCTCCAAATTTAGCCTTCCGTAGAGGGCACCTGGCATCTGGGGCAAGAAAAACTGAGGAAGATGGCGTCGGCTGACGCTTTTATACCCCAGGCGTTCTGACGTCGGGGAGAGGGCGACATCAGCCGACACCTGACCCAGACTTTGGAATCCGGCCGACCGAAGGGTTGCCTGAGGCAGGACAACCCATATGTAAGGACTGCAGATGCATACCTATCGGACATCTACATTTATGGTAGGTACAAAACTGTACTTTCTGTAAGTCCATTTTTAACATTATCTGCCTAAAAAAATGCATTTTTAAAGTTAGTTATATCACCCACAACAGTAATGCACTTCCTTGCATCTGTGTCTGCAGGAACATTCATTGGCCATGTGGTGACATAACTACTGTTGCATTTCTTTGATGTTCTTTGTGTTTCACTGTTGCAGTCATCATGTTTGGGTTATCTGTGCTGTGATAGCCCTCGGCCGGCCCGAATACCAGAGTCAATGTTTTTCTGCGTCGACTGCTGTCACCTGTAGTCTAACATCAGGTCATCAGTGCTATAAAGCAGTCAGTGCCATTACATCAGCCATGGAGCCCGTAGCAGAAGGAGTTCGCAAGTGTGCCAGTTGGTCACTACCAGAGTTTGAATTTCATCTGAAAATGTCTAAAGCGAAGTACCCCATTGGGGATCCTTTTTTCTTGCACTAACCAATGTCCGAAAAAGTTAACAATTGTCTCGCCTATGGAAAGCAGATCCCACACAGAGACTTCCATTCATACTGCATCACTTGTTTAGGCCCAGACCACAACATCCCCCGTTGCCGGTTCTGTGTCCTCTTTAGCGCGCGAACCATTTGCCGTAGAGCTCTTATTGTAGACAGGTATTTTCGTCTTCCATCTTCGCATTCCAACATGACATCCATCAGCCAACAGTCCGTGGACATTCTGAAAAGCAGAGATAAAGGTAGAGACAGACCATATAAGGCTAATCCTTTCTGACGACTCTTCTGCTAAGCAGGTCATCAGTTCTCCGGAATTCAGTGAGGCGCTTTCGCAGCCCCTGATGCCTGATTCGATATCTATGCAGGCCTCTACTGAGACCCTTTCGGAGTCTGATATGCTGCAGAAATCTTCTTCGTCTTCCGAGCTTTTGGCTGTCTCTGCTGTGGTTGGGTCCGGAGCCACAATGCAGGCACCAGCTTCCAAGGAGGCCTCTCGCACTACTGAATCTAGACAAATTAATTGTCTTCTCATCCGGCTACCATTTCTCTCAGACCAACGGATACTCTTAGGCCTAGAAGCCAGGCCACTCCTAGAAAATCTGCCTCTAGCCACCATCTTGCCCCTGCTCCACCACCCCAAGCACAAATGCTTAAAATGGCAGAGGATCTCATTTCCCTTATCAAGGATCTCATTTCCCTTGTTAAGAAAAGACACCCTTCCCCATAAATAATGACAGAACAGGATTCTGAGGAATCTGACTATTCAGATTTTGAAGAACAACCTGTGACTGCTTATGAGGATTCAGATGCAGAGGAATCCATTCCTTCTGCCTCCCCACCAGAAGGCCTTTCCTTTGGAGAAACCCTTCACATTCTCAGGGAACATTTCCAATGGGAATTTCAGGATTTCCCCCAGTCTAAGAAAAGACTTGGAGAGTTTCTGGACCTGCCCCAGCATAGACCCCTGGCCATCCCTCATATTTTAGAAGTGGTGGATGATGTTTTCCATGAATCCAGCTTAGCCCCTGATGCCCTCCCACCTACTCCCAGTAAACATGACTGGTATTAGAGTACCAGATTCTCACAAATACCTGTACAGAAATTCAGCTGTAGATGCAGAGGTCTTTACACAGGGACCTAAGGGAGCTAAGACTAGCTCTGCCAAGAATCCTGTTCCTTCTAACAAGGATTCCAGAGCTCTGGGCATATGAGGTAAAAAAGTAGACACCTCTGCAACCTTAGCTATCAGAGCACTCAACTGGCAGTTCCATATGTCAAAATATCAATCACACACTTGGAAGTCTTAAAACAAATGATTTCAACCTTTCCTGACTGTGCCAATTCGAAAGAGTTGGCAGATTTACTGCACTCTACTCGTCAAGTGACCAAATATTCATTACAGTGTGGATATGATGCCCTAGAAGCCTCTAGCAGGGTAGCAGTGTCAAGATCTGTCATTAAGAGACATGCATGGTTGAAGGAACAACCTCTGCCTGATCATGTCAAGTCTAAACTAATTGATGCTCCCCCTGGATAAAGTAGTGCTTGTCTGGTGTAAAAGCAGAAGAGGTGTTTAAAAAGATGGAATACAAAGCAAAATCTGTACAAACAGTAAAAAAAAAAATTCTTTCAGGTTCAACCTCCCAGGTTCAGCAGGAACTTTCCCTCTAAACATTGATCCTTACCTGCACCTAGCAGATAGGGCCAAGGTAAGCCCTGCAGGGACAGACCACCCAGGCCCCTATCCCAGGGGCAACAGAGAACCAAACAATGGACCACTTCCGCCCCAAAGGCAGGGAGTTCTAAGCCACCCTTTTATGACAAAAACTCTCAATGACTCCCTCTCCCCATCTTTCACTCACCAAAAGCTAGGAGGAAGGCTCCCCCTCTGCAAAGAAAATTGGCTTTCTGTAACAAAGGGGTCTTAAAGATCATTTTTCAGGGATACAAATTCTGTTTCAATGAACCCCCAATTCCAAGAGGGTACCCGGACTTGCCTCCAAATCAGTAGGCAGAGGCATTGAAACGGGTACAAACTCTCATATCCCAGGGGCCAGTAGAACCTGTCCCCTCATATCAAAGGCTTTTATTCCAGACTATTCCTTGTCCCAGAAAAGAGGGCACTTGTCACCCCATCCTGGATCTATCCATTCTGAACACCTCCCTGGTGGTCCCCAAATTCAAAGTGCTAATTTTGCAGCAGCTGCTGACTATGCTGATAAAAATGCCTGACTGGTGACCCTAGACCTAAAAGATGCCTACCTCCACATCCCCATAAGGAATCCTGCAGGAAATTCCTCCACTTCAGAGCAGGCTCGCAACACTTTCAGTTCTCTGCACTACCCTTTGGCTTATCTACTGCACCTAGAGTATTCACCAAATGCTTAGCCCCAGCCATAGCATTTTGAAGACCGAGAACTATACAGATTTACCTTTATCTGGATGACTGCTTCATTCAGGCAGAGTGCAAAGAAAAGCTGCTCCAGGATCTTTTCTTTGTCAAAACCCTCCTAACTTTCCTAGGGTTCACCATCAGCAAGAAGAAATCAAAGCAAACATCCTCCAGGAAGATCATTTTTTGGGAGTACTGCTGGACACAGCATCCCAAATGGCCTTTCTGTCCTCAGAAAAGCTGAGCTTTTCTGCCTCTCTGCTTTACCAAGCTGGCTTCCAGAAGTCACTTAATTGCGAGGAAGTTCCTGCAAGCCTTGGGGTACATGGCATCTTGCATCCTTCTAATTCCTCTGGCCAGGCTTCACATGAGGAAAAATGTTTTTGCAAGTCATTCAGGAGTGGGGAACTCCGGAGGTGGATCTCTCTGTTTTGCACTTCAACCACCAGCTGGAAAAATTCTGTACCAGGGAGTATCGCCACCTAGCGTGGAAAGTGGATGCCTTGATCTTCCCCTGGAACTCCCTCCTTGTGTACGCATTCACTCCTCTGCCTCTTATTCCCAAGGTACTGATCAAGATAAGGGAGGAGAGACCAAAGGCCATCCTCATTGCTCCAGATTGGCCCAGACAGCATTGGTACCCCTTACTGCGCAGGCTGTCATTACAGCCTCACAGGCAGCTTCCCCTGATCACAGACCTCTTGACCCAGGTGGGGGGGGGGATGCTGCACCCAGACTTGCAGACTCTCAAACTGTCAGCATGGCTAGTACTTTAAAAGTAAACAAAGGGTCCCTGTTAAGCAAACAGTTCCTAGACATTATCACAAAGGCCAGAAGGCCCAACACCATAAAATCTTACGCAGGGAAATGGAAAAGATTCTGCTCTTGGAGCCATTCCAGAGGGGGCTTTACCTCACAATCTTCCATCCCTGTTTATCATGGACTACCTAGCCAAGCTGCTCAATAGTGGGCCTCCCCTTCTCTTCTATTAAAATCTATGCCTCAGCCATTTCAGCTCATTTCAATTCAGACAAGCCCCTCTTTTCGCATCCTTTGATTAAACAATTCCTCAGAGGGGCTTTTAATAACAGACCTCCCAGAAGGCCACCCACGCCAGCCAGGGACCTGAATTTAGTTTTAGAAAAACTAACCTTACCTCCATTCGAACCTGCTGCTTCAGCAGATTTGAGAATACCTCTCCTGGAAGACTGCTTTCCTACTAGCGATCACCTCGGCCAGAAATATTTCAGAGCTTCAAGCACTCATGCCCATTGAGCCCTTCATCATTTTCCATGCAGACAGGGTCTTCCTGAGGACTACCCCCCTCCTTTATGCCCAAGGTGGTATCTGATGTGACCCTCAACCAGGCCATACATCTACCCACCTTCTTTCCTAACCCTCAAAACAAGGGGGAAAGAATTTTACACTCACTAGATGTGCACAGACAACTCAGATACTACCTGGACCATACAAAACCCTTCAGAAAAACAGACCAGCTTTTTGTCAACTTTGCCCCAGGGACAGAGGGGAACCCACTTCCAAGCAAACCATTTCCAAATGGATATCACACTGTATTCATTTCTGCTACAGGCTACATGGGAAATCACTCCCTAAGTCTATCCATACCCATTCCACTAGGGCAGCCTCCACTTCCACAACATTCCTCAGAGGAGTTCCCACCAGGGACATCTTGGAAGCTTCCACCTGGACCTCTGTTCATACCTTTACAAAGCATTGGTACCTACCTCTTTTCTGTATGTCTAGGGCATGGTTTGCCTCTGCAGTTCTGCAGGACTTGCTTAACCCATGCCTAGGGCTCTAAGTAATCCTTCCACCCCTCTCCACAGCTTTGGGAATTCTCCCACAGGTGATAACTGCAACAGTGAAACAACAAAGAACATGGTACAGTTGTGTACACTTACCATAAATGTAGATGCTTGAGTGTATTCACTGTTGCAGTCCTGGTTTCCCTCCCTCCTTTATTCCCCCTTGTATCCTATTTCCTCTAGGGGGGCATAAGCTTCCCATGATGGCTTTTATCCACCAGGACCACTTTACCATATTTCCTTGTGCTTCTGACTGGTTAGGGTAAGAAAAGTTGATGTAATGCCATGGGCTGCCTTGCTTTATAGCACTGACGACCTGACAGACTACAGGCAACAGCAGCCAACAAAGAAAAGCATTGACTCTGATATTCGAGCCGGCCGAGGGCTACCACAGCAGGAATAACCCACAGACAATGACTGCAACAGTGAATACACTCAGACATCTACATTTATGGTAAGTGTACACAACTGTACTTGGAGTAGCTGTGGTTTATATTTTTCTGAGTTTGTGTCTTTCGGCTTTTCCCGGTTAAGGGTCACCACAGCGGAACTCCGGTCCGCTAATGATTGGCAGTAGATTTTTTACATACTGGCTTGCCGGGCCTAATGCACAACCTTCAATGAAGGAACGCCCATTCACGCATGTCGCTACACAGAAGACGCTCTAACTGAGAATCGAATGGGCAGCGTTTAACTGTGAGGCGACAATGCTACCGCAGCACCACCACCACAGTCCATTTATATTTTTCTGAGTAGGCACATTAAATTGACATAATGCACCCTTTTAATTAAAAACAAGTGTGGTTAGTTTAATGATAATCAGTTCCAGGATTTTTTAGATTTAGCACCAAGTATTTCGCAGCATTGGCCTTTTGAGTGAGTTGTGTGACCACGTTATTTACTCAGTTCAATGTGAACAATGTATATGGTGTGATTTTATATAGCTTTACTTCTTTGTCTAATAGCTTCATCATAGCATGTGCAATGGTCTTTAGCAGGGTAAAATAGTTGACATTGTTACTGGAGTACTTACAGGTTTAACAAGACCCCCTAGATCTCCTGGAAGCTGTCATGTACTTCATGGTATTGTTTTTTGTGTTTCACTGCTTGTGTCAGCACTGGAGATTCTAGCATAAAGAGTATTGAATTAGAGTAATTCCACTTTACAAAAATTTGTTCTCAGAGCAAGCTCCACATAATCCTTTTCTTAGAATAAGCAAGGGGCAAAGATTGATGTGGTTCTGGAAGTCTCAGGGCTATGCCCATGATGCTCAGGATTTGCCCTCTCCCAGAGGCAGAGGGGGATATGACAGACACCATCCTCACGGCAGAGGGAGTTCGAGGAATCAGGGGTCTCAAGATTCATTCCCAGACAGACCAGCATAGCAGCACTGAAGGGTTGCCCGACTGCTCATCTCTGGAGGCAGTCAAGGGATGTCTCTCACTTCAGCCAACAGCCTGGGAGTCAATTACAGATGATCATTGTGTGTTGCAAATCATATCCAGAGGATACTGTATCCCCTACATTCAAATGCCAGTCCTGCCCCAATACCTCCCAGATGTTCCACCTGCACAAAGGAAGGAAGCAGCACTGGAAATTTCCAAGCTGCTCAAAAAATTTGTCATCCAGCCCATTCCCCCCAGACCAATCTGGATCAGGCATCTATTCCAGGTTCTTTTCAGTGCCAAAGAAGATGGGGGACTTAAGAACCATCCTGGATTTTTCAACCCTGAACCTGTCAGTTGCAGAGACAAAATTCATGATGGTCACTCTCCAATCTATTCTGCCCTTCCTCCAGAAAAATGACTGGATGTGCTCAGTAGACCCCCAGGATGCGTCACATCAGCTGGGGACCAGTCATTACCAATTCAGAGCACTACCCTTTGGTCTCACCACCTCCCCCAGGGTGTTCACCAATGTGCTGGCAGCTCACATGTGGCTGCAGGGGTTCAAGGTCTCCCCCTATCTGGACAATTGGCTCTTCTAAGCCCCCTCCAGGCATCGCCTCGACCAAGCCAGGGATCTTCTTCTCCAAACCACCTGCCAGTTGGGCATATAACCATAAATTTTAACAAGTCCCTATTGGATCCGGTTCAAATTTTAGATTTTATTGGAGCTCAGACACCATTCAGAGCAAGGTTTTTCTGACAATGGACAGACTTCAGTCCCTCAGACATCGTGTCATACATTGTTCAGACCCAATATCCCCCTGCAGAATCGGTTCTTCAGGTCCATGGCGACCATGATCACCCTCATCCCCATGACTCTTCTGCATATGAGGGTTCTTCAATGGACCCTAGCAGTCCCAGTGGTCCTTACTAGATATACCATTATCCCATTCTGTTTGTTTGTCTTGAGCATGCAGGGATTCGCTTCCCTGGTGGCTTCAATCCCAGGATGATCTTCTTGGTTGCCCCTTTATCCTTTCAGCCCCAGTGTCCACAGACACCTCCCTACTTGGGTGGAGGGGCATTGCATGGGAAGGACAGTCCAAGGCAAGTGGTCTTCCCTGGAAACCAAACTGCATATCAGTGTCCTGGAGATGAGGGAAGTGCTGCTGGTGTTGCAAGCTCTTCATGCCCATCTTCCCATAGGGAAGATTGCTGTCCAGACAGAAAACATGTCTGTAGGTCTGGTACATCAACAAATGGGGGGGGGACCAGGTCTTATTCCCTTTGTCGTGAAGGCATGGAATTGTGGGTGATCACCAACCATTTTCTGGTGGCAACACACATTTTGGGGAGGTTCATCATTCTGGCGGACAGGCTCAGTAGATCTGTTCTGATGCTTTATGAGTGGTTTCTGAATCCTTCAGTAGCGGAACAGATCTTCCTAAAGTGGGGTTGGCCTTGCTGGGATCTCTTCACCTCTCCTTCCACTGTGAAGTGCAGCAAGTATTTTGCTCTGAACCCCTCTCTGGGGGTGCCTCCCAGAGATGCTGTGGTTCATGCTTGGCCCTCCAGTCTTTTGTATGCTTATCCTCCACTTCCCCTGATCCCAGAATTCATTCAGACAGCTAGACGGCTGGGGAGCTTTAGTGATCCTCATTGTGCCCTTCTGGCCTCACCAAGTATGGTGGTTTAATGAAGTGTGTTGTCCTTGGACATTAGATCCAATTTCTGATCTGATCTCACATCCGTCAGGGATCTCACACCCAGATCCAGCCAGTCTGAAGTTTACAGCTTGGCTGCTTCATTTCCAGTGATAGCTAGGCTAGTGGGCTGTCCTCTCCGGTTAAGAATTTGGTTGCAGCTCACAAACTGTCCAGTAGGAAAGTTTACTCCAGTAAGTGGAAACATTTTTCAATATGGGCATCTCAACATGATTTGGATCCTTTCACTGCTCCAGTTCCTGCCATCCTGGAGTTTTTCAGATATTTTCCATCAGGGTGATAGCTGCCAGCTGAACCTTAAGTGTAGAAAAACTATCTCCAGTTTTCATGTAGGAGACGATTCGGCTTCCCTAGCTACTTCCAAGCTTTCTAAAGTCTTTTAAAAGGTACTTTTTACTTCGGCCCCCAATCAAGGACCATGTGCCACCTTGGGGTCTTACTCTACTTCTGCAAGCCTTGGTTTCTTCCCCCTTTGAACCTGCAGCTGCTATAGATTTGCAATTTCTGTCTTGGAAGACAGCATTTCTGGTTACTATTACCTCTGCTAAGAGTGTCAGAGATTCAAGCCTCAAGTATTAAACCTCCTTATATGGTGTTCCATAAAGATAAGGTGTCCTTGTGCACAAACTCTTCCTTTCTCCCAAAAGTGACTTCGGAATCCAACATTAATCAGGTTATCAGTCTCCCTGTTTTCTTCCCTAACTTCCAGAATAAGGGAGAGTATAAATTACACTTGCTTGACGTTCTTAAGCAATTGCATTTTTATTTGCATAGAGCAAAGTTCTTTCACAAGTCTGATCAACTTTGTGTCCTTTTCTAAACCTTTCTTAGGGAAACCTTTGTCTAAGGTGACTGTTGTTCTTTGGATCTCTCAGTGCATAGTTCGGGCATATACAGCCAAAGGTTCATCTCCACCAGGTGAAATTAAGGCACATTCTACTAAGTCTATGGCTACTTTGGCGGCCTTTTGTTCTAGGGTTTCCTTGGATGACATTTGCTCTGTGACCACTTGGGCATCTTTGCACACATTTATTTCACACTATAAGTTGGATCTCCTGTCCAGGGCATCCCATGGCTGTGCTTTGCTGTGGAGTATCCTTCCAGGAGAACCACCCAGGGTCTTTTGGTAGCTGGGGACTCTGTCCCACAGGTTGAAGATCAAATGAAAACTTCAGATAAAGATGTTATGTACTCACCATAATATTCCATCTGAGTTGTTACTTTTCATTTGTCTTCAAACATCCCTCCTTTCCACTGCCTTTTGCAGGCTGTGGTGTGCACTGGGTGAAAGAGACATAGCCCTTACTTTGGCAAGCCTTTGTCATTCATTTGGTGTTGTCAAGGTACTAATACCAAGGTGTTAGACTCTTGGTCAGGGTGCTACTGTCGACAGCAAACTCTATTTGAAGGAATGAAGGAGACTGGCATTATGGGTAGGGGAGGAGCTTTGAGAACTGATCTGATGCTGGAAAAAGCTGGCGAGTCAGATCTGTATTGGATCTGGATTTCCATAGGTTCATAGGTTTATACTAGGCTATCTGCCCGAGGGCATTTATAAGCCTAGCCCATAGTTTTTTGTGGCTTACGCCACCCCTTATTTTGGAGAAACTATGCCCATTATTTAGCTGTGCCTCTGTCGAGCAGTGACACTGAGGTAACCCCTGGGGTGTATCTGCGATCTCCCATCCATTGGTCAAGATTCCTCTTGAACAAGGCCAGCGAGGTGCTCTGCCTCACATAAACCGGGATTTTGTTCCACAGCATAGGGAGTCTTTGAGTGATGAATCTATCCCTCCAGCACATCCTATTAATAACCGTGTCGAGGTTTAAGTCACCCGCCCTTGTGGCTCTGAGGGATCTAGATTTTTTGAGATGAAGCATATTCATCAAATCTGGGTTTGACATGGCCTTGTATGTCAGGCATAGGTCACCTCTGAGCAAGCGGTACGCAACTGAATATAACTGGAGTTCTTTCAGTCGTGCAGCATAAGACAGATTTTGAGACCCTTTATCCTTTTGGTGAGGAACTTTTGTGGCCTCTCCAGCTGCTGCAAGTGTCTGGTCAGATACATTCTGAATGTGGCATTGTACTCTATCATTGGTCTGATGAGTGATGAGTATAGGGAGACTATGACTTCCCTTGATCTAGATGTGAATCCCTTCATGATAAGGTGGGCAATGTAGAAGGTCTTCCTAACTACTTTAGCAATATGAGTGTCAAATGAAAGGCTACTGTCAACCTGGGTTCCCAGGTCCCTAATAACTTCTTCTGTGTTCAGGGGATTGCCACCTATATGGTAGCTAGGGGTAACCTTATTTTTCCCGAAGGGTATGACTATGCATTTCTTGGCATTTAACTTGAGGCCTTGGCTCTGGCACCAGTTATCCGTTTCTGTGAGACCCTTCTGAAGGATGTCTGTGTCGGATGTGTTCTCAACTACGGCACCCAGTTTGCAGTCATCTGCGAACTTTGTCAGCCATAACCCTCCTGTGTTTGCTTGTACTTCAGAAAAGTAGATGCCAAACAAGAGTGGGCCCAGGACTGAGCCCTGTGGGACACCACTTGTGACAGGCTTTGAGTCTGACATGGCGCCAGCAACTCTGACCCTGTGGGTTCTGTCACTCAGCCAGTTTGCAACCCATCTTGTAATGTATGGGTTTACATTTAAGTTGATGAGTTTTTCAATGATACCTGAGTGGGGTATTGTATCGAAAGCCTTCGCCAGGTCTAGGTAGGCTGTATGGACTGCCTTTCCCTCGTCAATGGCCTTGGTGACTGTTTCAAAAAGTCAACCAAGTTTAAAAGGCATGATCTGCCTTTGACAAAGCCAAACTGGGTTGGATCCAAAGTCTGAAAATTCCCTATGTCTTTATTTATGAGATCCATTATGATCCTTTCCATGGCTTTGCAGATCAGGCTTGTCAAGCTAATGGGATGGTAATTTCCAGGGTCGGTGGAGGCACCGCCTTTGTGGAGTGGGACCACAGTCGCTGTGCGCCACTCCTGGAGTGCGTATCCGGAGGTGAGACTAAGATTAAACAGCTGTCCTAACTGTGGGTTTAATTCCTCGTTGAGTTCATGGAGCACACAGCCGGGGACACCATCAGGTCCCATGGATGCTGTGTTCTTTGCCTTGGAGAGAGCAGTTCTCACCTGGCGTTGGAGATGTTTGGGGGCTACAATAATTTGGTATAGATATCTCTTCTTTAGGCGGGAGGGTGGGAGAAGTTTGCACTGAACCTGTCAGCCAGTATGTTGGCAATGTCTGTAGGATCAGTAATCTTCACATCATTTTGAACTAATTCTGAACATATCTGGGAGTTTCCTCCTAGGTTTCTGACATAGCTAAAGAATGCTTTATGGTTGTCTTTAGAGTCCTTAGCTATTTTTTTCTCAAAATTAGCTTTGGATGATTTTATGAGAGCTCTTAGCTTTTTACTTATAGTGATCAGCGGTGTCTTACCTTTTAAGGATTTTGCTCTATCTTGTAGTAGCTTTCTCCTTTTATTGTAGAGTTTGTTTATGGCTGGGGTCCACCAGACTGGACGCTTGACTTTGGTACAAAGAGTCTTTGTTTTGCTTGGGATTGCCTGATCCATGCAGCCTTGCTGGTGCTGGTAGAAGGCATTTGTAAGTGATTCAGCGGTTTGAGTAATGTTAACCGCCGGCTCAGGGGCCTTAAAGGAGACCACACTAGTCTTTAGAAGTGTGAAGTCGGCTTTCGAGAAGTTCTTTACTGTGGTCTTTTTCATTTCGGGTGGGGGCGGGATGAGGACCTCCAGCGAGATTAGTTTGTGATCAGATCTCACCAGTGAGGGGTATACTTCTGGCGGTGAACATTGTGCTCCCATGTTCATGATGATGAGATCAAGTATGTTCTCTCCTCTTGTGGGGATGGTGACTAGTTGTTCCATGGCATTTGAGTTTATGAATTCCAGGAACTTTTGGGCTAGAGTGTTTGGGCTTGAGTAGTGTTCCCAGTCTATATTAGGGTAGTTGAAGTCACCTAGTATGATGGTGTTCGGAGATACATTTATCCCCTCCAGTGTTTTCAGGAAGGCCATGTGAGGTTCCTGAGTTTGCGAGGGTGGCCTGTAACATGCTACAATTTGCAGAGCAGTCTTGCCTATGGTTAATTGCACCTGGATGGTTTCCAATACATCGTGCGATGCCACCAATCTTGAGGTGTGGGTGTCCTTGATGAATATGGATACCCCTCCTCCTTTCTTGGCATTGTCCGGGTTTTGTGGCCGGAACGCATGATATGAGGTAAAACCTGATAGTGCTGGGGTGCTCTCAGGAGCCTTGAACCAGGTTTCTGTCACAGCACAGACATCGATGTTCTCCATACTGAGAAGGGCCTCGAGTGCGTGCATCTTGAGGTTGAGACTTCTGGCAATGAGCAGCATTACCCTTAGTTTTTTTTCTTTGTTTTGTTCTAGGGTGGTAGGTTTAGAATTTGAGCCTTGCCTAAAAAAGGCACTATGGGGTGGCAAGAGCCTTTGCCAAAATCCGGAATCCCAGGGGTGACAAGTGCAAGCCGTCCCTTGCGAAGCAGCGTGGCTTGTCCAGCATGTCATCCCAGGCAGACAGACATTGGATCCCCTTTGAATGACACCAGAGTTTAAGCCAATTGTTAAAGCTGATCATCTTATCTCTGTATTGTGGCATCATTCTTGGGGAAGGTAGGATACTGCTCAAGGTCAGGGTCATACCTGCCTGGGCTACATAATCAGAGAGCTCCTCTATGTCTCTTTTCATGTAGTCCAGGGAGGTACGTCTCAGGTCGTTTACACCAGCGTGGACAAAGATTGAGTCGTAATTGTACCTGCTGTTGAGAGACCTGAGTGCATGCATTATGTGGCGGATTCTAGCACCCGACAGGCAGCTTACTGTGACCTTCTCCTTACTCAGTCTGGTGAGCGGGACGTCAGTGTGTCTGACTATGGAGTCACCAATGACTAGTGTGTCTGGCATAGTGTTTGGCCTTAAGGGCTGTGACTGCTTGACACTCTGACTGTGTGGTCTATGTGATGCAGGTGTTGTGTTCTGAGGTGGTAGTTGTGGGTGTCTGCTTTGGTGGCCTCTGCTGTTTTGGTAGATTTTTGATCAGAGCCTCCGAGTATGTCTTTGTGTGTTTATGTGTATGATTTGAGGTTGTGATGGTATTATGTGAGACTGGGTCTATAGTGTGTGTGGTTACCTTCTCCTCCTGTCTGGTCTTGCCAGTCCTACGTTGAGAGAGCTGAGCCTCCAGTTTGGCCGTATAGTTGCATCTCTCGCATGTATTTGTGTTTTGTGGGAGGAGGAGAGGGTTGTCTGTGTACATGAGGCAATTGTAACATTGCCTCAATAATCCCAGGTTCACCAGCTGAGCAGGAGAGGATATTAGCAACTGATCCCTCGACATGCTAGAAGGAAAAGACAGAAAAACTTAAAAAAAGGTTTTGGGGGATGTGGGTGACCGAGAAATGGGGTTTGCTTTTTTTGGGGTACTTTCTATAACAAGAGTGCTGTATCGAGGTGATAAGTACTGTAGGAGCAAGTGCTTAGCTATATGGATAGAGAATAATCTACTTGGGAGTCAAGTAGAGATAATTTATAGTTATAGGATACACTAAATAGAACAGTAGTACACTTTGAGGAAGTTAGTTTTAAGGGAAAATTTGAAGAGTGAACTTTATGTAGCCCTAATAGTTTAAATCTGCTTAACCGGCGCTGCCCTAGTGTGCAACGGTAGCAGCTCAGCTAAAGCGCTAAGCGTGCTTTATAGCAGGGGGCTGGAAAAAACAGGAAATGACCCAAAATGGCCAACAAATTACAAGTTGCTGCTTCTAACCACTCCTCTGAGGACAAACAAGTAGCTCAGTACTCCCCACTCCCACTGGTGAGTAAAGAAACTACCTCTGGCCACACAAGAAAATGGAGGAACACAGAAACCAAATACAAAGCCCAGGGATCAGCAAAATCTGATCACTGGAACAACTAGCAAGTAAAGTTTAGGAAAGGAGAAATATTTTTTGTTTTTATTTTTTTTTCAAACAGACAGGAAAAATGCAGTAAATGCTTTGTTTTCGACTAAATTGCTATCAAAGGCTGGTACACTTGAGTGTATTAGCCTGTTAGTTACTTTTAAGCAATACTTTAGCCCACAAGTGCAATCAACAATATAAGCTCACAAACACAGGAAAATAAGGCAATAAAACAGTAATAAAAGGCACAAACAGTAGTCGAAAAGCTTAAAAGATCGAAAAATGCAAACACAAAGTTTTAAAAATACTTATGATCAAGAAAGTTGCTTTTTCTGCTCTCTGCTGGCTTAGGAACTCTGCAGGGGACCACGAGGAGCTATGCCAAGTTCTCTAATGCCAGAAAAGCCCGCCAAAGCGTGCTTTATAGCAGGGGGCTGGAAAAAACAGGAAATGACCCAAAATGGCCAACAAATTACAAGTTGCTGCTTCTAACCACTCCTCTGAGGACAAACAAGTAGCTCAGTACTCCCCACTCCCACTGGTGAGTAAAGAAACTACCTCTGGCCACACAAGAAAATGGAGGAACACAGAAACCAAATATAAAGCCCAGGGATCAGCAAAATCTGATCACTGGAACAACTAGCAAGTAAAGTTTAGGAAAGGAGAAATATTTTTTTGTTTTTTTCAAACAGACAGGAAAAAATGCAGTAAATGCTTTGTTTTCGACTAAATTGCTATCAAAGGCTGGTACACTTGAGTGTATTAGCCTGTTAGTTACTTTTAAGCAATACTTTAGCCCACAAGTGCAATCAACAATATAAGCTCACAAACACAGGAAAATAAGGCAATAAAACAGTAATAAAAGGCACAAACAGTAGTCGAAAAGCTTAAAAGATCGAAAAATGCAAACAAAAAGTTTTAAAAAATACTTATGATCAAGAAAGTTGCTTTTTCTGCTCTCTGCTGGCTTAGGAACTCTGCAGGGGACCACGAGGAGCTATGCCAAGTTCTCTAATGCCAGAAAAGCCCGCCAAAGCGTGCTTTATAGCAGGGGGCTGGAGAAAACAGGAAATGACCCAAAATGGCCAACAAATTACAAGTTGCTGCTTCTAACCACTCCTCTGAGGACAAACAAGTAGCTCAGTACTCCCCACTCCCACTGGTGAGTAAAGAAACTACCTCTGGCCACACAAGAAAATGGAGGAACACAGAAACCAAATACAAAGCCCAGGGATCAGCAAAATCTGATCACTGGAACAACTAGCAAGTAAAGTTTAGGAAAGGAGAAATATTTTTTGTTTTTTCTTGTTTTTTTTCAAACAGACAGGAAAAATGCAGTAAATGCTTTGTTTTCGACTAAATTGCTATCAAAGGCTGGTACACTTGAGTGTATTAGCCTGTTAGTTACTTTTAAGCAATACTTTAGCCCACAAGTGCAATCAACAATATAAGCTCACAAACACAGGAAAATAAGGCAATAAAACAGTAATAAAAGGCACAAACAGTAGTCGAAAAGCTTAAAAGATCGAAAAATGCAAACAAAAAGTTTTAAAAAATACTTATGATCAAGAAAGTTGCTTTTTCTGCTCTCTGCTGGCTTAGGAACTCTGCAGGGGACCACGAGGAGCTATGCCAAGTTCTCTAATGCCAGAAAAGCCCGCCAAAGCGTGCTTTATAGCAGGGGGCTGGAAAAAACAGGAAATGACCCAAAATGGCCAACAAATTACAAGTTGCTGCTTCTAACCACTCCTCTGAGGACAAACAAGTAGCTCAGTACTCCCCACTCCCACTGGTGAGTAAAGAAACTACCTCTGGCCACACAAGAAAATGGAGGAACACAGAAACCAAATACAAAGCCCAGGGATCAGCAAAATCTGATCACTGGAACAACTAGCAAGTAAAGTTTAGGAAAGGAGAAATATTTTTTTTTTGTTTTTTCAAACAGACAGGAAAAATGCAGTAAATGCTTTGTTTTTGACTAAATTGCTATCAAAGGCTGGTACACTTGAGTGTATTAGCCTGTTAGTTACTTTTAAGCAATACTTTAGCCCACAAGTGCAATCAACAATATAAGCTCACAAACACAGGAAAATAAGGCAATAAAACAGTAATAAAAGGCACAAACAGTAGTCGAAAAGCTTAAAAGATCGAAAATGCAAACAAAAGTTTAAAAAATACTTATGATCAAGAAAGTTGCTTTTTCTGCTCTCTGCTGGCTTAGGAACTCTGCAGGGGACCACGAGGAGCTATGCCAAGTTCTCTAATGCCAGAAAAGCCCGCCAAAGCGTGCTTTATAGCAGGGGCTGGAAAAACAGGAAATGACCCAAAATGGCCAACAAATTACAAGTTGCTGCTTCTAACCACTCCTCTGAGGACAAACAAGTAGCTCAGTACTCCCCACTCCCACTGGTGAGTAAAGAAACTACCTCTGGCCACACAAGAAAATGGAGGAACACAGAAACCAAATACAAAGCCCAGGGATCAGCAAAATCTGATCACTGGAACAACTAGCAAGTAAAGTTTAGGAAAGGAGAAATATTTTTTGTTTTTTGTTTTTTTCAAACAGACAGGAAAAATGCAGTAAATGCTTTGTTTTCGACTAAATTGCTATCAAAGGCTGGTACACTTGAGTGTATTAGCCTGTTAGTTACTTTTAAGCAATACTTTAGCCCACAAGTGCAATCAACAATATAAGCTCACAAACACAGGAAAATAAGGCAATAAAACAGTAATAAAAGGCACAAACAGTAGTCGAAAAGCTTAAAAGATCGAAAAATGCAAACAAAAAGTTTTAAAAAATACTTATGATCAAGAAAGTTGCTTTTTCTGTTCTCTGCTGGCTTAGGAACTCTGCAGGGGACCACGAGGAGCTATGCCAAGTTCTCTAATGCCAGAAAAGCCCGCCAAAGCGTGCTTTATAGCAGGGGGCTGGAAAAACAGGAAATGACCCAAAATGGCCAACAAATTACAAGTTGCTGCTTCTAACCACTCCTCTGAGGACAAACAAGTAGCTCAGTACTCCCCACTCCCACTGGTGAGTAAAGAAACTACCTCTGGCCACACAAGAAAATGGAGGAACACAGAAACCAAATACAAAGCCCAGGGATCAGCAAAATCTGATCACTGGAACAACTAGCAAGTAAAGTTTAGGAAAGGAGAAATATTTTTTTTTTTTTTTTTTTTTTTCAAACAGACAGGAAAAATGCAGTAAATGCTTTGTTTTCGACTAAATTGCTATCAAAGGCTGGTACACTTGAGTGTATTAGCCTGTTAGTTACTTTTAAGCAATACTTTAGCCCACAAGTGCAATCAACAATATAAGCTCACAAACACAGGAAAATAAGGCAATAAAACAGTAATAAAAGGCACAAACAGTAGTTGAAAAGCTTAAAAGATCGAAAAATGCAAACAAAAAGTTTTAAAAAATACTTATGATCAAGAAAGTTGCTTTTCTGCTCTCTGCTGGCTTAGGAACTCTGCAGGGGACCACGAGGAGCTATGCCAAGTTCTCTAATGCCAGAAAAGCCCGCCAAAGCGTGCTTTATAGCAGGGGCTGGAAAAAACAGGAAATGACCCAAAATGGCCAACAAATTACAAGTTGCTGCTTCTAACCACTCCTCTGAGGACAAACAAGTAGATCAGTACTCCCCACTCCCACTGGTGAGTAAAGAAACTACCTCTGGCCACACAAGAAAATGGAGGAACACAGAAACCAAATACAAAGCCCAGGGATCAGCAAAATCTGATCACTGGAACAACTAGCAAGTAAAGTTTAGGAAAGGAGAAATATTTTTTGTTTTTTTGTTTTTTTCAAACAGACAGGAAAAATGCAGTAAATGCTTTGTTTTCGACTAAATTGCTATCAAAGGCTGGTACACTTGAGTGTATTAGCCTGTTAGTTACTTTTAAGCAATACTTTAGCCCACAAGTGCAATCAACAATATAAGCTCACAAACACAGGAAAATAAGGCAATAAAACAGTAATAAAAGGCACAAACAGTAGTCGAAAAGCTTAAAAGATCGAAAAATGCAAACAAAAAGTTTTAAAAAATACTTATGATCAAGAAAGTTGCTTTTTCTGCTCTCTGCTGGCTTAGGAACTCTGCAGGGGACCACGAGGAGCTATGCCAAGTTCTCTAATGCCAGAAAAGCCGCCAAAGCGTGCTTTATAGCAGGGGGCTGGAAAAAACAGGAAATGACCCAAAATGGCCAACAAATTACAAGTTGTTGCTTCTAACCACTCCTCTGAGGACAAACAAGTAGCTCAGTACTCCCCACTCCCACTGGTGAGTAAAGAAACTACCTCTGGCCACACAAGAAAATGGAGGAACACAGAAACCAAATACAAAGCCCAGGGATCAGCAAAATCTGATCACTGGAACAACTAGCAAGTAAAGTTTAGGAAAGGAGAAATATTTTTTTTTTTTTTTTTTTTTCAAACAGACAGGAAAAATGCAGTAAATGCTTTGTTTTCGACTAAATTGCTATCAAAGGCTGGTACACTTGAGTGTATTAGCCTGTTAGTTACTTTTAAGCAATACTTTAGCCCACAAGTGCAATCAACAATATAAGCTCACAAACACAGGAAAATAAGGCAATAAAACAGTAATAAAAGGCACAAACAGTAGTTGAAAAGCTTAAAAGATCGAAAAATGCAAACAAAACGTTTTAAAAAATACTTATGATCAAGAAAGTTGCTTTTTCTGCTCTCTGCTGGCTTAGGAACTCTGCAGGGGACCACGAGGAGCTATGCCAAGTTCTCTAATAGGTTGAAGACAAATGAAAAGCAACAACTCAGAAGGAATATTTTGGTAAGTACACAACTTCTTTTTTATGCTGCTTTAAACTGGCTGCCATTAAATGTATTGGTAAAAATATACTTTCTGCAGAAAGTATGGTAAGCAGCTTCCACTTTGCCCAAAATATATGGTATAAGTTATGTGTCAGACTGTCTGTGTGTTATGGAGCTGACATGAGGTTCCAGTTAAATGCAAAGAAACTGCTTGAGTTATCCTTTCTAAATGTAGCTGAGGTGTATGATGTTTACACAGACTTGGAAAAGCAGTTTCTCCCTGAAGGTAATCAGTTTCTTCAATACTTTGAGGAAATGTATACTTTTAGGAAAGCCAAGACGGACTGTGAGAAGTGCATTCCCTCCTGTATTCCCAATTTCATTTTGGAATGTGTGCAGTCAAGTTCTGCTTGCTACATGCACATAACTTTGTTGAAGCCTGGCACAGGTGAGCACACTGTTTCTTGGGGAAGAGGTTGGTGGATTTGTTTAGTTTGATGGATGTGTTAGTGTTGTACAATAAGCTAGTTCCTAGAATTGCATTTTCACCCAAATGGCCCCATTTAAAAGTTGAGTTTTTTTTTTTTTTTGGTCGGCAATAAATGTGAATACTACTGGTTTGGCTCTTAGCAGTAGCAACAGCTTAAAGCTATGACATGCCTGTGAGTTTTTCAGCCACTTTGCATATATTTTATTTATAGTGTTAATCTCAATGTTGCAATGGAAAATTATTGCTGATTTTGGATGAATTGTGATACTGCTTACTCAGTTCCTGTTTTTTTGTGAAAGGACTGTGTTGATTTATTACTCTTGCATCTCATTTCCGATGTATTATGGACTTGTAGGAACTCTGAAACTGCACTTTTTAACATCATTAGACTAGTATGCAATGTGCATATATATTTGATTTATTCTGCATTTGCACAGTTACTGTGGATATGTGTGTTCACTCATCCTTCATTTTTTTTAAATGTATTTAATGATGTGCAGGTTGATGATTTGCAGTTTCCGTATAATGCCATTTCTGTCAGAACATTTTAACAGTGTGTCATAGTTTGTGTGTATGCACAAGTAGAACATGTCTTGCTTCTGTAGTGGTTTGTGGTGAGCTATCTGCATACCTGCACAGTGTAGTCAACGTAACATTGATTCTGACTTTTTGGACAGATTCGGACACACCACATTTTTCTGTATGGTTTGGTTTGTATGTTTCTCTCTCTCTCTCTCTATATATATATATATATATATATATATAGAGAGAGAGAGAGAGAGACTAATAACATGAAAATACATTTAATACCAAATACAGTATTTGCATTTTGAAAACCCAAAACAATGAAAAAAATTAGGAGGAAGCAAAACATTTCCTTCTCTGATCACTAAAACAAAAAACCCTACCACTAGATTCAGCCCAGATTTGTCCAAATACTGGAAATATTGTAGAAGTTTTTTTTTTCTAAAGTAAGGTGTTTGGATTAGGGTTAGGAGCAGGATTAGAATTAGCATGTATTAGTAAAGTAGGCAGGGAAGTGAAACAGATGAGAGCCTAATTCATCAGTAGAAATAATATTTCCAAGAGGTCCTTTGGATCCTAAAAGAGGCCAAGAAACCTGCCACAAGGAAATCTTTTGTCTAAGTGGATTAGAGTTTCACCATTATGTAAAAGTAAGAATTATGTAACTGAAACCCCTAGACACAGTACATCAAGCCCTCCAGTTACTTTTCTCTGCTGTTTAAGATACCTTCTTAAGTATCGATTAAGGTCCATTTATCTGCCATTTCAGCGTGCCAAGAGTCCATAAAGTAATTTTTAAAATGGCTTTTACATGCAAAACCACCAAGTTAATACTTTCCTGGCAATTACATTTTGTCCAGTAAAAACATGGGTTGTACCTTTTAGACCATTAGCCTCTACAGCTTTAAAGTTCTTTTTTCTCTCCGTCTAAAACTGTTGGTCGACATAGCATCAACCAGAATTTTGGAATTACAAATTTCTATGTTCAGAGTGATTTGCACAGTCTTCCACAAGTACTGTATAGGGTGAGACCTGTAGGACCAGTCCATTTTATGTCTACATTGTTCTCTGAGGTGTCACGTATCCAGTTGCTGTTTTTTCTGTAATTCCATAAGATTTCTTGTGGCTTTTAGATGTTCATAGACAACTTAGGTTTTTTATCTAGGCAGAGCTAAGGATTTTAGGCATTTCGGCAAATTTTGTATCTTTTCATACCAAGCAAACAAGGAAGACTCGTGTCTAAACTAATCCTGTGGAGATGTTTGGTGGGCTGTATTTTTGTGTGTGATCACTGTGGTAAGTAGTTCTAAGACTTAATTACAGCATATCTTAGAAGGCAGCCATTAATACTGCAACATTTTTTCAGAAATGTATCCTCAGTGTTTGTGAAACAGCAACTTGGTCCTCCATTCGTACCGTTGAGTACTACAGACTGTTCATATTTTTCAGGAGCAGGACAGTTTTACTACAGCATTGTAAGTAAACATGCCCCCATCCTCAGCTTTTCATAGATAGGTACTAGGCTAATGGCCATAGGGCCTTATAATAAGCCTAGCCAAAAAGGTACCCTGGCTTTCGTCACCCAAGAAAGTTATTTTCCTGTGCCCCTGTCGAGCAGAGCCCCAGAGGTGGTCCCCGGGGTGACTTTCCTATTTCCCATCCAATCATCAAGATTTTTCTTGAGTGCTAATGAGGAGCTTTGATATAGATAGGCAGTTTGTTCCAGAGTATGGGAAGTGTCTGGGACAGGAATCTATCCCTCCAGCATGTTCTGTTTATTGTGGTGACAAGGTTTAGGTTCTTAGAGTGTAGCTCGGAAGGATTGGGATTTCTTTAAATGGAGCATGTCCAACAGCTCTGGGTTTGATATAGCTTTGCATGTTAGGCAGAGATCGCCTCTGAGTAGGCTATATGTGACTGAGTAAAGCTGGAGTTTTTTGAGACTGTGTAGGGCATCTGTTTGAGGCCAGTAATCCTCTGTGAGATATTTCTGCGGCCTTTTCTGTTGTAGATGTCTTGTGAGGTACATACCAAAAGGGGTGTTGTACTCTATAATGGATCTAATGAGTGATGAGTAGAGGAGAACAATGACCCCTTTTTTCCTGGGTGAGAAACTTTTTGTGATGAGGTGTGCCATGTAGAAGGATTTTCTGACTACTGTGGCGATGTGATTATCAAAGGACAGGCTACTGTCCACCTGTGTCCCAAGATCTCTTATCACACTTTTGGTGTTAAGTAGACTACCACCTATGTGGTAGCTCATGGGTACAGCGTTTTTACCAAAGGGGATGATTGTGCACTTTTTGGCATTGACCTCGAGGCCATGGCTTTGACACCAGGCATCTGTCTCAGTGAGGCCCTTTTGTTGTATGTCCACATCGTTAGGAGTTTCTGTTATGGTTCCTAGTTTGCAGTCATCTGCAAACTTTGTTAGCCAAAGACCTTCTGCGTTAGCCTGTACTTCAGAAAAGTAGATACCAAACAGGAGAGGACCCAGGACTGAACCCTGTGGTACTCCACTTGTCACTGGTCTGAAGTCGGATTTGGAGTCTGCTACTTTCACAGTGAGGGTTCTATCAGTGGGCCAGTTGGCAACTCATCTTGTGACATGGGGATTTATATCTAGTTTAGTGAGCTTGTCTATAATTCCAGAGAAGGGGATGGTGTCAAAAGCCTTGGTGAGATCTAGATAGGCTGTGTGAACTACCTTACCCTCGTCTACGGCTTTGGTGACTATTTCAAAGAAGTCTATCAGGTTTAGGAGACATGATCTGCCTTTTGCAAACCCGAACTGGGTGGGGTCCAGAGTTTGGAGATTACCAGTGTCTTTGTTTATAAGTTCCATGGCCTTGCAGACCATACTCATTAGGCTAATGGGGCGGTAGTTCCCGGGGTCTGTGGTGGCTCCCCCTTTGTGGAGTGGGATAACCGTCACTGTGCGCCATTCAGTGGGCACAAAGCTTAAGGTGAGGCTATTATTAAACATGGTGCTTAGGTGGGGGGCCAGTTCATTCCGTAGTTCATGTAGAATGCAGCCTGGGATGTTTTCAGGTCCCATGGATGCTGTGTTCTTGGCTTTGGAGAGTGTGGTTTTTTACCTGTACAGCGGTGATTACAGGAACTTTGCATTTTTCCGGTATAGAGATGGGCCTTTTAGGGGGTGAGAGAGGGGTAAAGTTAGCACTGAACCTATCTGCCAGAATGTTGGAAATATCAGTTGGTTCTGTATATTTAGTGCCATTGTGCTGTAACTCAGAGCAGATCTGAGTGCTGCCATTGAGATTCCTGACATAGCTATAGAATGCTTTGTGGTTGTCTTTAGAATTGGTGGCAATTTTGTTTTCGTAACTAGCTTTGGAGGATTTTATGAGGGATCTCATCTTCTTACTGAGGCTGACCAGGGAGTTCCTCCAGTCATGGGATGTTACTCTTTTTTGCAACACTTTCTTTCTTCTGTTGTAGAGTTTGTTTATGGCAGGGGACCACCAGATTGGCTTCCTTTTTTTTTTTGGAGGATAGCATCTTGGTTCTGTTAGGGATAGCGCAAACCATGCACTCGTGTAAGTGCTTATAAAGTGCATTTGTGTAGGATTCAGGAGTTGTAACTCTATTGTCTGTCTTCATGGGTGTCGTGAAGTTTGCCACTTCTGTCTTAAGAAGCGTGAAGTTGGCTTTGGAGAAATTTTTTACAGTGGTTTCCCTAATGGGGGTGGGGGTGGGATGTGGCTGTCCAGGGTGATTAGCTTGTGGTCGGATCTGACCAATGAGGAATTGACCTCTGGTGTGGAACACCAATCGCCCATGTTGGTAATGACCAGGTCTAGGATATTGCTGCCCCTGGTGGGGGTGTGGATAAGTTGATCCAAGGTATTGGAATTTATGAATTCCAGAAAACGTTGAGCAAAAGAGTTGGTACATGAGTAGTTTTCCAAGTTAATGGTGGGGTAGTTGAAATCGCCCATTATGAGGGTGTTGGGTTGTACCCTAATATTTTCCAGTGTATCAAGAAATGAGTGAGAATCCTGGGGCATGGTGGGGGATCTGTAGCAAGTTACAATTTGGATTGTGGTCTTGCCTAGAGTTAGTTGCACTTGGATAATCTCGGATGCATTGTGCCAAGCAACTAGCCTGGAGGTGTTGGATATCCTTAATGAATATGGACATATCTCTGCCTTTAGTGTTTCGGTCCAGGTTAAGTGGCCGAAAGTTGTGGTACGAATTATAGCCTGGAAATACAGGGGTGCTCTCTGGAGCCTTGAACCAGGTCTCTGTCACTGCACAGATGTCGATGTTCTCCATTTTAAGGAGTGCCTCAAGTGAATTCATTTTGAGGTTTAGACTTGTAGCATTACCCTCAGATTTTGATTAGCTTGGGTACTACTTTCAGTACACTTCCTTAAATGATCATTACAATGAGCATTGTACAGTTGTTTGACAGTGCTCATCATAAGCATATATTTTTGAGTAAGATCACTGATGCAAGTTAAGCTCCAACCCTTGTCAGTTTCCTTTTATATTTTATTTTAGGGAAATGTCTTTGCTCCTTTGGGGGTAAGCACCCTCCTCTTTTTTTTATTTGCATTTCTGGATGTTCATCGTGTTACCCTGCTGCAGTCATCACACTTGGGTTATCCTGCCGTCAGGCGGTCCCGCAGTCGGCCCGAATTCCAAAGTCTTGGTCTGGCGTCGGTTGCTGTCGCTTCATCCCTGACGTCAGTGCGCCAGGGGTATATAAGAGGCATCCGATGCCATTTTCTTAAGTCTTTCTTGCCACGTGGTGCCCGAAGCAGAAGCAGTTTGCAAGTGCCGGTCAGCCGACACCTGAGATTTTCGATTTGAATTTCAGTCTGAAGTCTTCAATAAAGCCAAGTACCCCGTTGGGGAACATTTTCTTGCCTCAGTCCGATGTCAGAAAAAGTTAACAATTGCATTTCTTGTGGGAAGCAAATACCTCATAAGGATTTCCATTCCTATTGTATTCTTTGCCTAGGCCCAGACCACGACGTCACAGGTTGTCAGTTTTGCGCTAGGTTTAATAAACGAACTATCAAACACCATTTTGACTTCACACGGCATTTCTTTTGCAGGAAATTTAATTATATCATGCTGTCAGAGCAGCCGACGACCACCATGCATAAAAAACGCAAGGATAAGGACAGGCAGCCTAGGAACAAGCTAGACTCCGAGGCCTCAGCTGGGCCTGTCGCTGGTTCTCCAGTTTTCACTGAGGCACCTATGCAGCCCCTGACGACCGCAGAACTGGAACCCCAGACAGCTGCGGATTCCGAAGGAGAGCCTACTAGGCCGACGCAGCTATCTACCGTTACCAGAGCAGAAGTAGACACCGGTGCAGTGGAAACACCTTTGGTTGCAGAAGGTGTCTTTAGACCGATTGCACTCTCCATTAAATCTTATGCTAAGCTTAAAACACCTTTAAAACTTAAGAAAACTGTACATCAGTCAACAGATCAAGGCTCCATGCCTAAGAAACAGATGCTTAAGATGGCTGAAGATTTGATTACCCTTATCTGCGGTTCCCATCCCCCTCCTGATAAAAGACCAATACAAGAGGAGGATTATGCATCTTCTGACCAGGTTTCACTCTCCTCAGATTCCTCTGAGGAAGAGGATTACACTTTTCCACCTTATGAAGACTCTGATGCTGAAGACTCCATTCCCTCAGCATCTCCCCCTGAAGACTACTCCTTTGGGGAAACTTTACATACCATGGGGGAACATTTCCACTGGGAAGGCCAGGATTACTCAGATTCTAAGAAAAGGCTCTGAGAGTTCCTTTTACTACCCCAGCACAGACCTCTTGCTATCCCTCCTGTTTTAGATATTGTGGATGATGTTTACTTGGAGTCTAGTTTAAATCCAGATTCTCTACCTCCTGCTCCAGCCAAACCAGACAGATACTACAGAGTACCTGACTCACACAAATTCCTTTATAAAAGCCCTGTAGCTGACCCAGAAACAATTCCCAGGGTCCTAAGGGAGCAAAAGCTTCTATGGCTAAAAATCCTGTGCCCTCTGAAAGGGATTCCAGAGCCCTAGAATAGATGGGGAAAGAAAATACACACCTCAGCAACTCTGGCTATGAGAGCATTAAATTGCCAGTTTCACATGTTGAAATATCAGCAATTCCTAACAGTTAAAACAAAAAATGAGCACACATTCAGAACAGTCTGAATTCAAGGAAATGCAGGATCTGTTGCATGCAGCTGAACAGGTGGGCAAACATACTTTACAATGCAAATTTGTTTCATTGGAAGCTTCCTGTAGAGCAGCTGACAAACCCTGCCTGACCATGTTAAAGCAAAATTATTGGATGCACCTTTACAGCAGGATGTATTATTTGGTGTCAAAGCAGAAGAGGCTTTAAAGAAAATGGAGGATAAGGCAAAGTCTATGCAAACGGTCAAGGATTTTTTGCAGGTACAACCCCCTCATTTCAGCAGAAATTGGCCAACAAAAAACTGGTCCTTTCCAGCTTCAGAAAGATCACAGAGGGGCAAATACAGAAGCCCAAGGGGCAGAGGTCAGTCACAGGGCCCTTACAAACCTCGCCAGTGGGGTTCTGCTACCCAGAAAAGAGGAGAAGACAGGCCCCAAGCTAGCAGAAGACAAACACAATGACTCTATCCTCAAACTACCAAGCAAATCTCTCCTGGCAGCTCCCTTGGGAGGAAAACTAGCATTTTATGCAGACAACTGGCACATCATCACAAAAGACAAATGGGTTCTAAACATTGTCTCTCAAGGATACAGATTCCACTTTCATACCTTACCAAGGATCAAAGGAATGCCAAACCTGCCACCAAATCAATGGGCAGAGGCACAAAAACAAATTACAGCTCTCAAGGACATGAGAGCCATTCAACAGGTACCTACACAGGAGCAAGGACAAGGATTTTACTCAAGACTCTTCCTAGTCCCAAGAAAGGACAAAGCATGAACACCTATTTGCAAGTACCAAAATACAAGATGCTAACACTACAGCAGTTTTTTCCCATGCTGGGCAAGAATGCTTGGCTAGTCACTTTGGACCTTAAGGAGGCATACCTGCATGTCCCTATCAGACAAAATTGCAGAAGATACCTCCACTTAATTGCAGGTTCAACATATTATCTATTCTCTGCACAGCCCTTTGGCTTATCTACTGCGTCCAGGGTCTTCACAAAATGTCTGGCACCAGTACTTGCATACTGCAAACAAAGAGGAATTCAAATATACCCATACCTGGACAACTGCCTTATTCAAGCAGAAAGCAAGGACATTCTTTTAAAGCATCTGGCATTTGTCAAACACCTTTTAAGTTGCCTAAGGTACACAGTAAACGAAAATAAATCAAAACTAGTGCCCTCACAAAACATAATATTCCTGAGTGCCAGCTTGAATACAATGGCCCAGATGGCTTATCTCACACCAGACAAATGACGACAGCTGATTCAATATTTCAAAATAATGGCAACAAAGACCCAACTCCCTGCAAGAAAAATTCTGCAGGCCTTGGGATTCATGGCATCTTGCATACTACTAATAACATTTGCAAAACTGCATATGAGGAAATTACAATGGTACCTGAAAAGTGTATGGACTCATCACAGCCACAGCTTGGAAACAATGATTCCACTCATTCCCTGCCTTCAACAGGAGTTTCTATGGTGAGCATAGGCATGTCACCTCAACAAGGGTCAGCGTTTCACCTTACCCACAGCCAGGCAAACTATGACAACAGATGCATCGGACTATGCCTGGGGAGCACACATGGCAGGGCAGTGCATTCAGGGCAAATGGACTTCAGATCAGAGGCATCTGCATACCAATCAAAAAGAAATGCTAGCAGTACAGAATGCCCTAACAGCGTTCAAGGACCTTCTACACCCAGGACAACTAATAATAAAGACGGACAATACCACAGTAATGTGGTACATAAACAAGCAAGGGGGCACACATTCCCACCCTCTATGCAGGCAAGCAATGACCTTGTGGAACACTGCACTGTCTTACCAGGTTCAGTTACAAGCACAATTCCTGCCAGGAAAGAAAAACACATTGGCAGACTACCTAAGCAGAAACATCATGGATCCACACGAATGGAATCTAGATCCACAAGAATTTGCAATGATAGCTCAAAAATGGGGATGCCCAAACATAGATCTGTTTGCAAGCCCCCACAACCACCAACTTCAAAAATTTTGCACAAGGACCTACCATCCATTAGCTTGGAAAGTGGACGCCTTCTCATTCAGTTGGAAAACATTAACAGTGTATGCCTTCCCTCCACTGCCTCTTCTAGCAAAGGTACTGCTGAAAGTCAGATTAGAGAGACCACAAATGATACTTGTTGTACCAGACTGGCCACGCCAGCATTGGTATCCAATTTTAAGGAATATGGCCCATGGCCCACCATGGATTTTGCCACAAATTTCTCACCTGCTCACCCAGCGAGACAGTCAAATTCTACACAACCAGCTCAAGACTTTAAACCTGGCTGCATGGCAAATTACCTAAACAACCAGCTAACACCTTTATCCAAAGCTGTTATGGATGTCATTCTGGAGTCCAGGAGGCCCAGCACCAGGAAAACCTATTCAGACAAATGGAAAAGATTTTGCACCTGGAACCAGGCTAAAGGCCTAAATCCCCTTGATCCAAACATCCCTCAGATTCTACAATATTTAACTGAGATGTTACACAAAGGACTTTCCTTTTCATCTATTAAGATCCACCCAAGTGTGATGACTGCAGCAGGTTAACACGATGAACATAGTACAGTTTTGTACCTACCATAAATGTAGATGTTAGAGTGTTCACCCTGCTGCAGTCCAGCTTACCCTCCCTCCATCCCCTCATTACAGTACAGATCCTCCTTTATTCTCACATCCACTCCTAAGACAGTACCTCAGAGGGGCTAAGAACTTAAGACCGCCAAGGAGAGCTCCAACACCTACTTGGGATCTCAACTTTGTTCTGGAAAAGCTTACACTACCGCCCTTTGAACCAGCTTTTTCAGCTGATTTAAAATTTCTTTCATGGAAAACTGCCCTACTACTAGCAATAACCTCAGCTAGAAGAGTCTCAGAGCTACAGGCCCTAATGGCAGTGGAGCCCTTCCTCATTTTTCATCAAGACAGATTCTCTCTATGAACTAACCCTTCCTTTATGCCAAAGGTGGTATCCAGTGTGGCCCTAAACCAAACCATTCACTTGCCCACCTTCTTCCCAAATCCCCAGAACAAAGGTGAAAGACTCCTGCACTCTTTAGACATTCACAGGCAATTACGTTACTACTTGGATAAAACTAAGGCTCTCAGAAAAACTGACCAGCTCTTTGTAGCCTATGCTACAGGATCACAAGGAAAAGCTATCTCAAAACAGACCATTTCTAAATGGATAGGGCATTGCATACATTTCTGCTACTCGCATCATGGGAAACCAGTACCTGCTAACATTAGGTCCCACTCCACCAGGGCTACAGCTACATCAGCAGCCTTTCTCAGGGGAGTGCCAACCAAGGATATTCTGGAAGCTGCAACTTGGAGTTCAGTGCACACCTTCACCAAACACTATCACCTACCTCTATACTATAAGACTAGAGCTGGTTTTGTCACTGCAGTTTTGCAGGGCCTACTATCTTCTTCTAACCCTGTTTGACTCCACCTCCCATCCTTAGCTTTGGGATTCAACCCAAGTGTGATGACTGCAGCAGGTTAACACGATGAACATAGCACAGTTTTGTACCTTCCATAAATGTAGATGTTCGCGTGTTCACCCTGCTGCAGTCCAGGTTAACCTCCCTCCATCCCCTCTGAAACAGCTGAACTTATCTCTACCACTCTATCCTATACTGCCTCTTTGATGTATTTGCTTGTGTCTAAGGGTTTTGTTTTATTTTTATATAGCTATATATATATATATATATATATATATATATATATATATATATATATATATATATATACATATTGCCTACCTATTGGGGGCCCCTGGCGCACTGACGTCAGGGAAGAAGTGACAGCAACCGACGCCGAACCAAGACTTTGGAATTCGAGCCGACTGCGGGACCGCCTGACGGCAGGATAACCCAAGTGTGATGACTGCAGCAGGGTGAACACTCGAACATCTACATTTATGGTAGGTACAAAACTGTACTTTTGCCCACTTCATGGGTCTTGAACTTGTTGGAGCCATTTTGTTTTCCCCCTCAAAGAAGTATATGAGCACACACAAAAAAGAACTGAAGATGTTACAAGTACTTCTTCCCTTTGTATTTCATAAGTCTTACTGACATCTAAGGCATGGGGAGGATGACTTTGCGATGACATCCAGGACAAGGGGAGGATGACCTTGTGATTGACGACATCCAGGGCATGGGGAGGATGACATTGTGGTGGGTGACATCCAGGGCATAGGGTAGATGACCTTGTGATAGATGCCTGAGAATTGTAGAAGTTGACTCAGATGGTCAGTTACCACCTACGACATGATATTGTATGTGATGATTCATGCTGCAACAAATATTTCATCAAATATCAATGATTTTAGCAAGTATGCTCTCACAGCTGTATTCTTCCTGTCTTCCTTCCAGCAATTAGTTTTGACTCATTTGTTGTATAACTTGCGTCATTTTTTAGTCTTTTTTTTTTCATTTAATATTTTCATTTGTTGTAGATTCCAGATGTGATCAGAAAATTGGGTAATATTGTGCATATTTTTGCCTAGGAGCTGGAGTCCTGTCTGTTTTTGCAGGAACTTTATGTACACTGCAAGATTGGGAATCCAAAACAGCTTTATTTCGAAATACATCTGTGCTTAAAGTGGGAGAGAAAAAAAGAGTAGTTTTGTTGGGAATATAGATAGCTATACTTCTCATGTTTTGAGCAACATTAAACAAACTACAATTGATCCTTTAGAGAAAATGGATGCTTTCCAAAGCTTTTTTTTTTTTGGAGGATATACATGCCATTTGTTAGTGCCCAAGTTGGTTTAAGAACAGAGATGATTATTAGGCATGCTCTGCTGTCTTTGGGATAGCTTTTAGGAGGTACTTGTAGCAAACTCTGTTTTTTCATGAACTTGTGCCATGAAGCCCTCTGTACTCTCTCCATGATCCCAGAGGTGCAATCTGTGCTTGAGCCTCGACATTCAGAAATGCCCTTCTGCCTTTGGAAAGGAAGTTCAAAAGCAAGGGACTCCTACAAAATTACTGTAATATGACAGTAGCCCGTATCCTGTCATTAAAATGTGGGTTAGGAAACTAGCAGCTCCCCACAATGAAAGAAAACTACCTAAAACTTTCCAGTCTGAATGTTTGTTGACCCATTTCATTATTTGCTTGGTGGAAGAAAGGTCATCATCAGCGTCCCCAAGTATTTTGTTGTATTGCACCAGATAATTGCATTCCTAGACCTGATCATTTTCACTTTGTACCAAGGTACATCAACAACCTCCTTTTCCTCCATTTTTCTACATATAATTTCAACAGTTATACGAGTAGTAAGTCATGGAAAGAATGCCACCAGGATGAATAAATAAACAGATTTTCTACAAAGTGGTCAGCTGCCTCCTTTTATCCTGGTGGTATGCTTTCCTAGTTTGTGGTTCCTGTTTTTATTAGTCATTCTGTATTGTCATCTCTTATGCAATCTATTCATCTCTTGGTTGGATGACCTCTCTCATGCTGCCTTCCTATCTATCCTATATCTTATTTACTGTAACATTTTCTATTTTTCTGCACGTTACTGAACCATTGCAATCTGTTCTCTTTTACTTTCTCTGTAGTCATGTCTACTGTAGCTTCTGAGCTGATGATCTCACTTCATCTTTTCCACATTGTACACCCTACTAGTCACCTAAGACACTTCATATCATGCTTCTTCACCTGCTCTGTCTTCACTGCTCATGTTTCTATATCATACTAGTCACGCCACTGTTTTTTTTTTTTTTTTTTTTTTTTTTTACACCTTACCTTTCCACTTTTTGCTGTCCTTGTGTCACACTGCCAGTTGCCTGTAAATTTTAGCTTTGACCTCCTCATTCAGACTTCCTTTGTCTTCATCCACCTCTCCCATATACTTGAAGCTTATCAGTCCATTGTACTGTTTTCTCTTCTATCTCAATTTTTTGCTGCTTCTGATTTCACCCATTCTGTGCCATGAGGACTATCTTGTCTGTACTCTGTTTCTTCCCATGTACCTTCAGTTTTGCATTCCATTCCATAGGTGGTTACTGGGGTATTGATCTGAAGATCTTTATAAAACTAGCCATGTGTACTTAAATATAGTAGTAGAGAAATCCAATATAAAGGATCTTGCCTGAACTCGCAATCTTGGTAAACAATGACTCTCCATATCTAGGAGGGTCATAGGTGAAATTCCTGGCAGGAATTTACTGTTTCCCATCCAGTCATCCAGGCTATGCTTAAACATGGTCATAGAGGGGTTTTGTTTGATATGATCTGGTAGCCTATTCCAGAGCAGTGGCAATCTCCTGAGAGACGTATCTGTTTCTCCAGCAGGTCCTGTTTATGTTGCAGGCCAGGTTAAAGTCCCCTGGAGAGGGTGGCCCTTGCCCCATTTGACTTGCGGATGTGCAGTATTTCCATTAGGTTTGGATCCAAGATTGCTCTATAGGCCAGGCACAAGTCTCCTGTAAGTACGCTGTACACTACTGACTTCAGTGACTTTAGTCGGTCAATGTGTGACAGGTGCTGGTGACCCTGGATTTTCTTGGTTGGAAATCTCTCAAGTTGCTGCAGGTGCCTGGTAATCTACATACCAAAGGGAGCATTGTACTCAATTAGTGGCCTGATGAGGGCCAAGTACAGGAGTGTTATGAACTCTCTTGCTCTTGAGGCAATGCCTTTGCTAATGAGGTGTGTGATTTAGAATGCCTTCCTTACCACAGTAGACATCTGGTGGTCAAAGTTTAGGCTACATTCAACTTGCATTCCCAAGTCTGTCACTACTGAGTTGTTACTTAGGTTATTATTATTTATATGACAGTCTGCAGGGATATAATTTTTACCACAAGAGTTGATGGATTTTTTTGCATTGAGTTTGAGTCCATGGCTTTATCACCAATCATTAATTTGTGCAAGTCCCTCTTGATGTATATTGACAATGTTTGGGGGTTCAGTGATTGCACCTAAATTGCAGTCGTCACCAAACTTGGTCAGCACCCCTCTGTTTTGGCTTGAACTTTTGAGAAGTATATTACAATCAGTAGGGAGCCCAGTACTGACTGTGGAAACCCACTGGTGACAGGTCTGCTGGCTGAGGTAAAGGTCCCAGCTTTGAATGTGATGTCGGTGAGCCAGTTAGCAACCCACCTGATGACAATAAGGGTTGATATTCAACTGGGAGAGTTTATCAATGATGCCCGAATGTGGGATTGTGTCGAAGGCCTTGGCTAAGTCATGGTAGGCTGTAGGTACAGATTTGCCTTTTCCTGTGGCTCTAGTGATGTTTTCGAAGATGTCATCCAGGTTTAACAGGCATGACCTGCCTTTGACAAAACCCAACTGTGTCGGATCAAGGGTTTAGAGATCACCTATATGCTTATTTGTAAGGACCATGATTAGTTCCACGGCCTTGCATATAAGGCTGGTTAAGCTTATGGGTCTGTAGTTCTCAGGGTCTATTGCTGTACCCCCTTTGTGAAAGGGGATGACTCTTGCTGTTTTCCATTCAGCAGGGACACAATCAGTACTCAGGCTGTGGTTGAAGAGAGTACCTAATGAAGTTGCTAACTCATGTTTTAGACCATTTAAAATGCAACTTGGGATACCATCTGGCCCCATAGAGGCTGTGTTTTTGGCCTCAGAGAGAGCATTAATGACTTATAACCACCAAAAATCACACTAGGTGATTAGCAAAACACAAATCCCAAACAGAAAAGTCACCACAATGCCCAGACATCCACGGAAGCACACTTTATTAAATAAAAAAAAACAAATGACTTGGTGTTTTCACCTACTTACATTTAGACATCATCAGAGTCAAATTCACATTTCCATTAGTTTCATATAGCATTGTTTAATTGAATGACATAGTTAAACAAGTGTCAATCACCTTCTTCAAGGTATAGAATCAAGCTGCATATATTAAATATGGTTAAAAATGCTTAAATAATGTAAAACCAGTAAAAAATTGTGTTAAAATACATCACCTATGTAGAATATCAAACTTGAATCAACTAAATTTTTGCTTCTTCTTTCAGTAAGCTAGTACTAGGGCAACTGTCATTTATACCTGGGGATACTGTAGTATTTAGTCTCATCCGCCACATAGTCTCCCTGAATTCCAGTAAAGTTTTAAAATCACCCCCTCATTATACACCACTCTAGCTACAATAAAAAATAACTTTTTAAAACCCTCACACACGTCACTGCGGCAAAAAAAAGTGCATTAGTGGTCTTTTTTTGTTCTTAATATCCCTCAAATGTTCTGCCATCCTGTCATGTAACCTTTTATGTGGTTTTCCCTGCATAAAATGCAGGATAACTCATACATAGGGCAATGTATATCACCATTTTAGTACTACAAGTAGTTCGCCCAGGACACTGTATAGTCTGCTGTAACCTTGAATAGTCACGTATGAACCTTTGTGTTTGTATCTACAATATTTACATGTTACATTTTGTCGAAAGATTTTACTCTTCTAACATATTCTGGAAGAATCACACCAAGTTCTTGTAAGCAAGTAAAACAGCTTTATTTTACATGCATGGAGACCTGCTACATGATGGTAGTATGCCAGCAGTCTGGCTACTTGTACTTTGAGTTCTCCTTATATAGACCCTCCTGCACGTATATACACGTAGCACAGAGAACATTCATTAGAAGTGATAGTTTGATTACTTGTTTTTACCAGCCAGTACCACAGTTATTCTTGCACCATTAACTTTCTTATCAGCAGTTTAAGATTAGCTTCTGCATTCCTCAGTGATCAAAATTTTCCAGAACATTTCAGTTTGCACGCAGTGAACATTTTTCTGCTTAACCCTTTAAATACAGAATACAAAATATGTTGACTTCAGTATTTTTCCACATTTCCCCCCTTACAACATTTTGTATACTGTTTATTTTACACAATCCCAGATACGTTGTATACCTTCTCATAATCAGAGAAATATGCTTTTGTAGCATTGGCAGAGATAACCTTCGATATTATCATTTTGATACATGGTATGCAACAGCAGCCAAGCAGCAAAAATATGATTGCACCAACACATACAGCAATTAAAATGTTCATCAACACAGAACCCCAGTTTCCAAACAGGTTTTGGAAAAAGTCAGTCAAGGGGTTTGGACCAGGTTTAGTCAGTTCAGAAACTTGTTGAATTATTTCAAGATGGCTCTGAATCGCATGCTCGTTATCAGGAATGAACGAGCAGCACTCCTCGTATGAGAGCGCAAGTACCTCCTTTCGCCGCTAGGGTGAAATCGGCACCATACGGGTCTGCAACACTACTGTTCTCATCGCCGTTAATTCGTCCGTCACCAATTCTAGCGCTGAAAATGTCGCATTACTCAGAGTCTCTAACAGTTTTGACAGTTTTCTCAGTTCCCAGATGGATTTTACTGTCCCATACGCTGGCAAAATACCAGCCCAAGCAATTACATCATCGCCTAGGTCCATATGTGAGAGTCCTTTGCTGCTGACGTGTGCCAAGTCATGGTGATAAATCCATGACGCATCAATGTTACCTACGGGATTAATAGGTTTATTAAGAGAACGTGCATTTCGTATTTTACCTTGAGGTAATACATTTGCGTGTCTGATAGCTGGTATCAGATATCCCAAAAAACAACTTCCTGACCAGCCATATGGTAACCATTTATATGCTTTCCTACCACAAATAAAATAACAATCATTCGTTTTTATGGTGATATTGGTTGCAAATTCATAACTCCCATTTGGCTTTAGCCCCTTAAATAACAGGCCATATACATACAGCATTTTTTCAACAAAACTAGTATCATTTACATTGATGTCTTTTTTTATAGCTCCAAACTTGGTTTCACACTGCCCTTCTAGGGTACAATTATGAACTATTGTCAAATTACATAGGCTCAGCCCCACCTTAACCTTTCCACTCTTTTGAAAACACACTGTTCCGTTTTGGCGCCCCAGAAGAGGCAGCGCCACCTTGTCTCTCAGTGGTACATCTGTGGTTTCAAACAACAAATTATTCCAAGTACCATTTGTTCCCAGAGGGGCTGTCCCTAACATTAAGCCACTATGTACAGTAGGTATTGCAGTACATACCCAACAATTTGAGACATTCATTGAGGATGCATATTTAATCGCTTGGTATGTATTAAAGTTTGGATGCCAGCTGGTGTGTTTGTCTCTTTTTGAATGGCTAGCTTCATTAAAAAACAGAAATGGCCAAAACAGAAATATTACAATCACAATAGTTATAAACAATAAAATATTGCAATAGAACCATTTTCTCTTATTCTCATTATTGTCTTTCATGGTTACTGCTGTCTGTTTGTTCCCCAGGGGGATTCAAGTTTTTATCTAACTTAAAATGTTTTACAATGCGTTAGGTGGATCCATGAGGACCTTTCTTTAATCCGAACTGCCGTTGGAGTTGCGATGACTTCCGTGATTTTGTTGTCTCTTGAACCTGAAAAACAATCATTCGTTAAACAGCTGTTAGTATTGGTCAGCATTTTCCTCATGCTATCTCCTCACCCCCCTCACGTTCCGCAGGCAACAAGTTTTGCCACTGCGGGACGTAATAAGGTCTCCCATACAATAACTCAAATGGGGTGACTCCTTTTGAGGTGGGAGTTGTCCGCATGGAAAGGAGGGCTAGAGGTAGACAGGTAATCCAAGACTGATGTGTCTCGGCCATGAGTTTTCTTAACTTGTCTTTTAGAATGCCGTTGTGGCGTTCCACCAACCCTGCTGACTGTGGGTGGTAGGCACAATGGTGTTTCAATTCAATTTGGAAAACTGTAGACAGTTTCTGAATGATCTGATTGACAAAATGCGTGCCGTTGTCAGAGTAGATGCGTGTAGGAAGTCCAAAGTGCGGGACGATGTGATTGACCAAAATTTTAGCCACTGTTTGAGCATCCGGATGTGTCACCGGAAAAGCCTCAACCCACTTAGTAAATGCATCTACTATCACTAACACAAACTTCTTTAGTTGTGCCGGGGTCAATTCGATGAAGTCCATACATATTGTATGAAATGGATAGGGGGGTGTTGGAAATGATGCTGGGGCAACTCTGACCCCTCCCCCGTGGTATTTAGCACATACTATGCAGGATAGACAAAAACGTTTTGCATATGCAATGAAACCCTTGGTCCAAAAGGTAAGGTGGATAATTCTAACCATAGCTGCAGGGCCCAGATGGGAAGGGCCATGCACAACTAGTGCTGCATACCTAAAAAGATTAGTAGGCAAAACATATTTATTATCCGGTCCCACATAGATTCCTTTGTTCGGTCTAACACCATACCTAGTCCAGCATTGTTTTTCCTGTACTGTACTAAGTTCCTGCATGACTTGTAAGGTTTGTAAATCAAACTTATCTGTTGGTTGTAATTCTGTAGGTGTGGTTTCAAGTGAAAAGGTACTGGACATAGCTGCCTCTTTGGCTGCTTTGTCTGCTAGGGCATTACCAAGTGATACCGGGTCCTTAGCACGGGTATGAGCAGCGCATTTACAGATGGCCAAACCCCGTGGCCATTGGACGGCTTGTAGTAATTCAAGGATTAGTTCTTTTTGCATGATATCTTTTCCCGAGGTTGTAACCATCCCCCTATTTTTCCATTGCTGAGCAAACACATGTACCGTAGCGAAGGCATATTGACTATCCATATAGATAGTGACATTCCTGTCCTCCGAAAGGAGACATGCCCTTGTCACAGCAATCAATTCCGCTGCTTGAGCGGATAAGTTCCCGGGGAGTGGTCTTGCCTCTATTATCTGAGTTGCAGTAGTAACTGCATACCCTACCTGCGTGGTGCCTGTTTCTGTTCTGCGTGCTGACCCATCTACAAACAATGTCCAGTCCGCATGTAGTAAGGGTTGATCTTTAAGATCCGGTCTTGGTAGCACTTTAGAATGTATGAGATCTAAACATACATGCGGGATGCCGTCTTCAGCAACGGGTAGCAATGTTGCTGGATTTAAGCTAGTGCATCTCTCAATTGTCATGTGTAGCTGTGATAACAGCGTAGTCATACAAGATAAATGTCTGCTAGGTGACAGAAATGTTAACTTGTCCTGCAGAAGGATGACTGCTACGGAGTGCGGGACTTTTAACGTAAGATCATGGAACTATACCAACGTGGCAGACGCTTGTACAGCGAAAGCGGCTGCAATTACTGCTTGCACACAGTGTGGTAATGCTCGTGCTACTGAGTCTAATTTGCTAGAGTAAAATGTTAATGGTCTTAACTTATCTCCATACATTTGCATTAAAACAGATGTCATAAATCCCTGCTTGCAATCTACAGTCTGTATAAAGGTCTTACTGTAATCTGGAAACCCCAATGTCACTGACCCAGCTATCAGTTGCTTGATTCTAGTGAATGCCTGTACTTCCTTGTCTGTCCAGTGCAGCAAATCTTTTGCCGCCATCGGTATTGCAAAAATTAAGTCTGATAGCGGGTGCACTTCTTCGGCATAGTTGGGAATCCAACTACGACAGAAGTTCGTAATGCCTAAAAAGGACATTTCTTTTTTTTTTTAGTTGGCATGGGGGCCTGTAAAATAGCATTCTTTCTAATCGCCTGTCCTTCCCAGAGATAATATAACCCAGGTAACGTACTTCTAATTTACAAAATTGTAACTTAGACTTATTTACCTTATGTCCTTCGTGTGCCAGAAAGTGTAGTAGTCGAATAGTCTCGGACTTGCAGAGTTCTTCCGTAGTCGCGGCCAGGAGGATATCATCCACGTACAGCAGTAGGTGGCACCCTTGGGCAGGTTGGAACTGAGCCAAATTGGTGGACATCTCTTGTGAGAAGATGGTCGGACTTTCGCAGTATCCCTGCGGTAACCTGGTATAGGTATAACGCTTGCCCATAAACATAAATGCAAACCAAAATCTACTATCTTCCTGCAAGGGAATAGAGAAAAAGGCATTACTGATATCAATTACAGAAAAGTAGTTATCCGTAGGAAGGATATCATTCAGCAGAATAGACGGATCCGGGACCATGGGGGCCCGAGGTACCACCGCGGCATTTATTGCCTGTAAGTCTTGTACCATCCTCCATGTCCCATCCGTTTTTTTTTTTACTAGAAATAAGGGTGTATTACATGGTGAGTCTGTGCACGGAATTAATACTCCAGCTTTCAAAAGTGCTGTGATTACCGGTAAAATGCCCTCCTCTGCCTTTCTGCTCAAGGGATACTGCCATTTATGAGGTCTAAATTCTGACTTGGGTGTAATCTTTACCTGTCCTGCCGTTCTAATCAGTCCGATATCGTGCTGACCCTGCGACCATAATAAGTTTGGCACTGGTTGGGATTCCAATTGCATAGTTGATGCTAGTGCTGTTAGATTTACCATTTGATATTCCTCATTTTCTGCCATTTCCTGTCCCCACCCATCGCCTTCACTTGTACCTACTTCCCCATTCTCACTTTTTCTTCCTCATACCCTCCATCTACGTCGTCTTCCGCGGTTCGCGGAACCTTGAACTAACATTAAAGTTCCATCTTCACTAACTGTAAAAGTCTGGGCTTGTTTATCTTTCTTTTCCTTCAGATATTTCTCAGCATGTCTAGCATACTCCATAAGGGGCTGTAGACGCGCTGTCCTGTGTGTGATCATATGCTTTTGTATAAAGTTACCAATGGCTGTCTTGCAGCCCTTTAGGAATGCATTTTTTAATTGCTGTTCATAGGGCGAGTCATTTTCCTGATTTTCTATCTTAATCAACCCACTATGAGCATCAAAACATTGTGTGAGATGATGTAGATAATTGTCTACGGTTTCGTCATCTGATTGAATGCATTGATTAATGCAAGTCCAATCTGCCTTGGGCTTCCAATGTTCTTCTGTTTTATCTAAGAGAGTCTTTATTCTGGTTCTACACACTTGGAAGTTTTATTATCTTCCTTTTTAACAAAATACACATCTCTTTCACCTGAATTACCACACCCTTTTTTTTTTTTTTTTTTTTTAATTTTGTTTCCTATATCTCTTATGCTTCCTCCAGCCATTTCTGTGCCTGCCTGTTTGCGCAGTAATCTTACTAGATTTTGACATTCTGACTTATTTAAACATCCACTAAATCCATGATCTTTTTTCCATTTATCTAAATATTTTACATTCTTTGGGTGTAAATCAAACATAAACTTTTCATCTTCAGATTGTCGTCACCTTTGACGCAACTGGTTCCTGTTCCCATTTCTCTTAAGAGAAACTATTCCTGTTCCTGAGATCTCTTGTATATGGAATCTATTCACATATACTCCTTATATTTTGAGAAAGTTAAATTTCTCCCTTGACTAGTCCCTTAAAATTTAGACAAAAATTCCAATCAGAAACAACAAAAAAAATAGCGTTTTGCTTACCTTTGTGATTCCTCCGCCCTGTTTCGCTGCCACCTCACGGATTGAATCTGGAAAGAGTGACTGGCCTCTAATTTCGACCTGTTTCAGTCGGAGGTCTTTCGTTCGAGGAGAGCCTGATCTCTCTCCACCTGCGCAGGTTTTCAGCCTCTCTTTGTTCGATTCGCGCCGTGCAGGGGCCGCCCTAACGTTGGGCGCCAGTTATGTCGAAAGATTTTACTCTTCTAACATATTCTGGAAGAATCACACCAAGTTCTTGTAAGCAAGTAAAACAGCTTTATTTTACATGCATGGAGACCTGCTAAATGATGGTAGTATGCCAGCAGTCTGGCTACTTGTACTTTGAGTTCTCCTTATATAGACCCTCCTGCACTTATATACACGTAGCACAGAGAACATTCATTAGAAGTGATAGTTTGATTACTTGTTTTTACCAGTCAGTACCACAGTTATTCTTGCACCATTAACTTTCTTATCAGCAGTTTGATTAACTTCTGCATTCCTCAGTGATCAACATTTTCCAGAACATTTCAGTTTGCACGCAGTGAACATTTTTCTGCTTAACCCTTTAAATACAGAATACAAAATATGTTGACTTCAGTATTTTTCCACACATTTATTCATTAACAAATTATATGGCTTTATAACATGGTCCTTGTTCTTCTCGAATATTTCCTTTACTATAAGTCACAACAGGATGTTTGCCAAGTTTCTTTTTCAACTCACTTGTTATAGTTAAGTCCCAATATTTCATAATAACCCCATTCGGTACTGTCATCTCTTGGTTAAAAGGCAATACCAATACTTTATTTTGTTGCATTGCAGGGGTTGAATTTTATTTGGCACCTGTATTTATTAATAAAATAGGTGTATATAAATCCCTTATTTTTTTCATATTGCATTTCTAATTTTAATCAATAAACAGGGTGGGTATCCCCTGTTAAGGAACAAACCAATTAAATTTGACATCTCCATTTCAAATGTATAATCATCACCAACCTAGAGAGCTGAGCCATTTGACCTTTTGTAACCCCTCTCTTCTGGTGGGCTGGGTGGCAGCTATCAAAGTGTAACAAAATGTTAGAAAAAGTTTTCTTTCTAAAAATATTAGAGCACGATTCTTTAGTTTGCAAATGTTTGTAAAGCAGGATGTTCAAAAGCTCTCTTTCCTGGATCCCCACTTTATATGTAAATTCCAAGAAGTTGGTGGTGTTAAGAAACAAATTCAACAGTTATTTTCTCAGTTCCCCACCACAGGATTAAAATATCCAGGAACTGTACCCATAAAATAATGTCATTCTTGAAAGGGGAATCGAAAACAAACCTCTTTTCCCATTCTACTAATACTAAGTGTAAATGGGGGCACATTTTGCCCACATAGCTACTCCTGACTTCGGCTTAAAATATTCCCCTTCAAAATACAAAAAATTGTTTACTGCTGTTGCCATCATCTCAATTAAAAGATTTCTTTATACATTATGTATGCCATCCACATTTAACAGACTTTCACTAAAAAAATCCAATCCAATGGTGTGTGGAATAACAGTAAATAGACTTCAGTAGTAAAAATATAATCATCATCTTTGAGTGTATCCCTAAGTAATTCTAGGCAGTGCCAAGAATGTTTCAGAAAGTGTGCTTTGCTAGTTGATGCATTCTTGCAATAAACATCCATATAAGCAGCCAAAGGTTCAGTCTTTGAATATCTAGCAGCTACAGTAGGTCTAAATGGAGGATTGTTGGTGTCCTTATGGATTTTAGGAATACCAAATCTTGTTGTAATTACCGGAAATTTCACAGTTAAAAAGTCCAATTCACTAGAATCAATTACATCCTGACAAAAAGAATCATATAGCCACCAGTCAATTTTCGTATATGCCCTATTTACTTCATTAATGGATACCCTGTCATAAGTTTTGTCATCATTAAGAATATGGTACATTTTACTAATATATAAAAAAGCTCTCTATTTTTGGTAATAGACAGTATAAGGACAGACGTTAGAGGTGGAGCCTGGTCTATACTCTTAGAAAGGAGAGAGCTTTACTGTCAGTTACACTTTGGTGAAGGTAACTGACCAGGATTAAATGAAAATATTTCATTCAGCTCCCTTTTAAAGGTCAAAGCATTAGACAGGTAAATTACATGGTATTATATATTTTAAAGTGTATTTTTTTGATAAACATTTTTTAATACTGTCATTTATGCATTTTTACATATTTATATCCTGTTTTAATAGTGAACAAACTATTTTATATAGCATATTTATTTCATACAACTGTTTTACTGTATTTTAATGTTATGTCTTTAAGGGGGTGTGTTTTCTTTCATTGTATAATTATGATGCCTTCCACATGTCTTTATAAAAGGGACTTTACAATTTTATTGAATCTGAAGTTCTAGTGTTTTGGGATGAAAGCGCTTATCTGTTTTATATGGATTTAATAAAGCTGTGTTTTGCACTTGGACTATTTATGGATCAATTTTTTGGCTTGAATAAGCATTCTGCTACTTAATTGGGGATTTTAGCTGCCCTGTTTGGCTTTCTATCTTTTGAGCTAGTTTTTTCTTTGTATTTATTGTTTTTTCAGTTCAATAGATGGTATAGTTCAGGAGGAGCCGCTCACTTCAGTATTGTGCTGTATCTGCTGCTTAAGCAGTTTAGAAAGCGCTGTTAATTCTTCTAGCAGTCTTTCCATGGTAAAAAGTGCACAATAATTCTGTCAAGAAGCCAAACAAGGACGACTGCAACTTAATAACCAACAAAAATCACACTAGGTGATTAGTAAATATTGTAGATACATACATGAAGGCCCATACGTGACTATTTGAGGTTACAGCAGGACCATACAATGTCCAGGGTGAACTATTTGTAATACTAAAATGGTGGTATACATTCCCCTATGTGGGAGTTGGCCTGCATTTTATGTAGGGAAAACCACACAGCATTTTTTTTTACCACTAAGCCATCTGAGCTGTGAAGGTTACATGACAGGATGGCAGAACATTTGAGGGATATTAAGAACAAGAAAACCACTAATGCACTTTTTTGCTACAGTGACGTGTGTGAGGGTTTTAAAAAGTTTTTATTTTTTATTGTAGATAGAGTGATGTATAATGGGGGGGGTTGATTTTAAAACATTACTGGAATTCAGGAAGACCGTGTGGCAGATGAAACTTAATGCCACAGTATCCCCAGGTATAAATGACAGTTGCTCTATTACTAGCTTACAGAAATTAAGGTTGATGCAAGTTTGATATACTACATAGGTGATGTATTTTAACAATTTTTTTATTGGTTTTACATTATTTAAGCATTTTTAACCATATTTAATGTATGCAGTCTGATGCTATACCTTTAAGAAGTGGATTGACACTTATTCAACTGTCATTCATTTAAACAATGCTATATAAGGGAACTAATGGCAATGTGAATTTGACTGATGCCTAAATGTAGGTAGGCGAAAGCACCAAGTCTTTTTTTTTATATATATACAATAAAGTGTACTTCCATGGATGTCTGGGGATTGTGGTGACTTCTCTGTTTGGAACTTGAGCATTAATGACTTGCTCTTTGGAGATGTAGCAGGAATGTTTGGAGAGGGTAGGGATGAAATTTTCACCAAACCTGTCTGCTAATAGGTTAGCTGTTCTCACAGGATCAGTGGGTTTGATGCCATCCACAGCTAGTTCAGTAGATGTTAAAGTTCTTCAGTGTTTGCGGGTAGTACCACATTGTTTGCAAACAGTATTGGTCTCTTCCCTCTGACCTGTTTGGTAATGTAAGAATAGGAATGGACAAAGAGCTTTAACCCTGATGCACACCCGCACCATAAGTCTTTACAGTGTTCATACTTGTGTGATTCAGTCCTTGCACATAATCTGCACTAATTCTACCAGTTCCTTTGGGACTGCCCAAATCAGTTTGCTTAGGACCTTGTCATTTGCTTTCTCCAAGTCTAGAAATGCCCATTTGGACTATTTCCAGCTTCTCCACTATCTGTCTCACTGCAAACATTGGTTTGTTAGTTCTCTGTACTGCCCACAGTTCTGGATGTCCCCTTTGATGTTGTACATTGGTATTAGAATGTGTATTCTGCACATCACTACCAAGATGAGACCCCTCGAGTCATTTCACCCCTAACTCTCACAATATCTTGAACACATCTGCTATGACTTCATGTTACCCTAATGCTTTCCCCTGACATTTTCCTCAGTGCTGTTTTTATTGCTATTACTAGGGTCTCTCCATTGTAGACAGTACAGTTTCTGTTGGGTTTCTTTCATTCAGAAGCTTTTGGAAGTACATCTTCCATCTCTCTCTCATGTTCTCTGGATTGGTTAGAAGATTGCTCTAGCTTCTGCTATGAATGATGTCCATCTTTAACTTTCTTTCTTTGCCTTGCAACCTGATACTTTCGTTATACCATCTGCTGAGTAACTTTCCAGAAGCTGGTAGAGTTTCTATGAGGTGGTGGTGGTTGAAATTGCTACTGCTTTGTTAGCCAACCAACATTCTTTCTTAGTCTGGTCTGTCTTTTCTATCTCTCACCACCTTCTTGCACTCTTTCCTTTGATAACTTCCTTGGCTTCTGCATTCCACCAGTAGATTACCTTATGTACCCTAGTTCCATACCTGGCTTGGCCACATATGTTGTATACAATTCAAACTTGCTGTTTTGAGTCACTGCCATTCCACAGCTTCATCTATTTCCACTTCTTCCCTAGGGGCCTAAAGACCTGCATATATCCTTGAACTCCAGTACTTTCCCTCTGTTCAACTTCCAGGTCTTCAACTTAGTCTCTATTGGCCTTTGAGCCTTCTCTGACTATTGCCTGCAGTTGATTCTGGCTTCCATTGGTTTATGGGTTTCTTTATTTTTTTCCTTGTTTTCCTTCGTTTTAATTTCTTCAAGTGTTTTGGGTTTCTAATATCATGATGGGATTGTACCCCATTCCTAAGTCAAAGTATAATTAAAATTCATGAAATTAGTATTGTTTCAATCTTTGTTAGCCAGAAGTGCTCTTCATAGCTCCTGCATTGTGTCCGGTATTGACTCCTGCAATTCATACGGAGTTACATGTATCAGTATCATATCTAAGTGCTCATTGCTCCTAATATTGTTGAAACTGTCTGGGTATCCTCCTTCCACATTGCCCTCATTTCTGCCTGTAAATCCTGGTTATTTTATGACTTTGTCTCTATACGTAAGACACTGTAGTCACTGGGTGTAGCAGTTTCAATGATCAATGCTACTTTTGTTTTCTTTTCCTGGACGACTGTATCTGGTTTTGTCGCACCTGTTTTTTCAATGGTTGGTAATACCATGTGAGGTAAACTTCAGCATTTTCTATAATGCTTTGTGGTTCATGCTTCCAATGTTTCTCAGCTACATTAGTATTATGTTTGCATGATCCCTAATGCAACAGTCTTGCCACATATGGGTTTCAGTATGCAATCCTCCTGCCATTAGTGTATCACACCCAGCCACAAGATGTGCAACTGTTTCCAATTCTATTCTACAAAACCTGCAACTGTCTGTTTCTCCCACATGTTCAGTTGACTTTGTGAACCAACATGTACATAGTTCCCTATCCTAGGCCACCAATATTAACCATTTCATCTTTTGGTTTAAATTGACACCTCCTTAACTATTTCTGTATTTGGTCCTGGTTGACATGAGGTTGTTCCAAGAATTTTCTGTACTTGCAACTATATTTATGCAGTTTCCACATGTGATTGTTCACCTTATATTCTTTCTTTTTTTTTTTTTTTTTTTTGGCACATTCAGTTGCTGCCTGAATTTGTCTACTTCTGGTTTGATTTCCATTCCCGCTTGACATTGATATGCTTCTGCTAAACTAAGCAAGGAAGACATCTTAGATATATGCTTATGTTTTAAAACTTTTAGTACATTTAGATCTTGAGGTCAGCAGATATGTAAGCACTCCGATTGTAGATCTATACACGTAATCAGTTTTGAAGAGGCCAATACTCCTTCAGAACTGTGAATATATAATCTTGGTATACACTGATTTTTATAACTCATTTTTGTTTTCTGTCCAACTGATCCAATACCTATTGGGCCAGTCAGTCACTCCAAAACTGCAAGTTAGGACAAGAAGAGCAAATTGGTTTATAGCCTGGACTTTGTCCCTAGATGTCAGAGCTGATTTTTTAATTAATTTTAGTTTTCTGAAATATTCCTAAGTTTTATTCACATTTGTTCATGTTTTACTGTTGATCTTTCATCAATTCCAGAATATTTATGCACTCTCTAATGCTCAAGTTCTTTTATATTACATTCCTGTCTCAGTCTGTTATTTTCCTGGTGGGAGCTTTTCTGCTTTAAAGGTTGCTTTTGCACATTTATCAAGACCAAATGACATTCTTATATCATCTGAGAAAGTTTTGACCATTTATAGTTGTGTTTTCAGTTCCTCATCTGATGAACTATCTAATTTTAAATCCTCCACAAAAAAGATGATGAGAAGTCTCTACACTTTTGTTTCCTGGGAGCCAAACTGTAGCCATGACTTAATCTGTTACATAGACAACTTAATGGGTTAAGGGCAAGACAGAAGATCAATGGTGACAGTGTAACTCTGGAATATCCCCCTTTGAATTATCACTGGCTGGAATTATAATTTGTCTTTTATCATGGCTTAACTGCAAAGTGATTTGCCACTGCTTCATGGTTGCTGGAATGTTAAGTGATCAGTGTAGGGTGTATCTTACACATTTGTAAGCACTTTTTTAGCCATGAATGTGAGACACTGTCTTATGACTTCAGCAACAAATTTATCCTTTGTTCCATATAACTTTATTTTAACTTTTTCTTGTATTGCCTTGACTGACATTTCTTCAGAATTACTATAAACTCTATCAACATCAATTCCAATGTATAGTCTATGCATAATCAGAAGGCAAGTTATTGATCTATAGTTTTTAGGATAGTTTGCAGGTTTGCTCTTAAGGAGTAGGATTGTTTTTTTCTGTTAACCAGGTTGGCATCTTTTCTGGGTGCTTATATAAGTATTCTTACTCATGGGTAATTTTTCCTGTAAAGATGTTAATACTTTCAGCCAGAAGTTAGGTAGTGCCCCTGGGCCTTGGATTTTCCAGTTAGGAGCTTTACTTCATTTTGGCCATTATGTCATTCCCATTTCATATCCCGTACATTTGAACTTCTTCTTTCTTTTACTGCTTCTATCTATTCAGAATCTTTAAGATGTTCTTCGTGTTTCAGTGTTGCAGTCATTACATTTGGGTAATCTGATGGCAGGTTGCCCTCAGTCGGCCTGATTAACAAAATCTTGGGTCCTGCGTCGGTTGCTGTCCCTTCTTCCATGAAGTCAGGTCATCAGGGGGTATAAAACATGCAGTCAACGCCATTACATCAGTCTTTCTTGCCGTGCAGTGCCCGAAGCAGAAGCAGTTTGCAAGTGCCGGTCGGCCGACTCCTGAAGCTTTCATTTTTGAGTTTCAGAACCAAAGTCTTCAACTAAAAAGCTAAGTACCCCATTGGGGAAACTTTTTCTTGCTCCTTACCGATGTCAGTAAAAGTTAATAATTGCATTACTTGTTGGAAGCAAATACCTCATAAGGATTTTCATTTGTACTGTATTCCTTGCCAAGGCCCTGACCACAATGTACTTTGCTGTCAGTTTTATGCTAAATTTAATCAACGCACTATTAAATGTCGGTACTTTTTTGTGTCTAAATATTTTGGCTCACGTTTTAATTATCCAGAAATGTCATCTGTTAGCAGTCCAACTACTGGAATTCCTAAAAAATGCAAAGAAAAAGAGACAGGCTGTCGAGGTCCAAAACTGACTACGATGCTTCTCCTAAGTCAGTCGCCAGTTCGCCGGTACTCAGTGAGGTGCTTTCGCAGCCCCTGATACCCACTACCTGTGATTCGCAGGCCTCTACTGAGACCCATTCGGAGTCCAGTATGCCGCGAGATGCTTCAATTATGGAACCCGCGGATATCTCTACCTTAGATGGGTCCGGAGCCGCTGTGTAGGCACTGGCTTCTGAGGGTGTTTTCAGGCCTACAGATTTGTATATTAGACCGACGTCATATTCAAAACTAAGGCCAAAATCTAGACCTATGCCTAAAAAAACGATGCCTGGGCCACATTATGCCTAAAAAACAAATGATCAAAATGGCTGAAGATTTAATTACTCAAATCAGGGGTAGCCAACTCCCCCTTCTAAGAGGCCTAGGCAAGACATTAATTATGAATCTTCTGAACAGGATTCTATTTCTTCTGACTCTTCTAATGAACAGGATTTGTCTATACCTACTTATGAGGACTCTGATGCAGAAGATTCCATTCCTTCTGCTTCTCCCCCTGAGAATTTTTCTTTTGGGGAAACTTTACATACCTTAAGGGAACATTTCCACTGGGAAAGTCAGGATTTCTCTGAATCTAAAAACAGACTTAGGGATTTTCTACTTCTTCCTCAGCATAGGCCTTTAGCTATACCTCCTGTTCTAGACATTGTGGATGATGTTATTTTCAGAATCTAGTATGGCTCCTGATTCTCTGCCTCTGGCTCTTTGTAAGCCAGGCAGATACTACAGGGTTCCTGACTCCCACAAATTCCTTTTCAAAAATCCTATTGCAGATCCTGAAACCATTTCTCTGGGTCTCAAGGGCATTAAGGCTTCTACTGCTAAAAATCCTACCCCTTCTGATAGAGATTCCAGGGTGTTGGATAGATGGGGTAAGAAGGTTTACACTTCTGCAACCTTGGCAATCAGGGCTTTAAACTGTCAATTTCATATGCTTAAATATCAACAGCATATCATGGGACTGCTTAAACAGAAAATTATGTTAATTTCTGACTGTGTGGAAAATAAAGATTTACAGGATCCATTGCATTCAGCTGAACAAGTTGAAAACATACTTTGCAATGTGGTTTTGATTCTTTGGAGGCCTCTTGCAGGGCTGCTGTAACTGGGTCTGTGCTAAGAAGGCATGCTTGGCTCAAAGAGCAAACTCTGCCTGATCATGTTAAAGCAAAATTGTTGGATGCTCCTTTACAACAGGACTGTCTCTTTGGTAATAAAGCTGAAGAAGTTTTAAAAAAGATGAAAGATAAAGCTAAATCTATGCAAACTGTGAAAGATTTCTTACAAGTGCAACCTCCAAGATTTAGTAGGCACTGGCCTACTAAGAACTGGTCCTTTCTAGCTCCTTCGAGAGCCACTCAAGTCAAACACAGACATTCCAAAGGCTCCAGGTTTCAGTCACAAGGGACTTTTAGAACAAAACAATGGGGTGCCTCCTCCCCCAAATCTGGAAACAACAAGACACCTCCCTATGGTAAGCAGTCTCAATGACTTCCCTTTATACTTACCAATCACTTACCTTTTAGCCGCCCCTTTGTGGGGAAAACTGGCACTTCATGTAAGAAACTGGCAACTTATAACCCAGGACAAATGGGTTTTAAATATAGTATCCCAGGGATACAAATTTCATTTCCACACATTGCCAATCCCAAATGACCAGACCTGCCCCCAAATCAGTGGGCAGAGGCCCAGAAACAAGTACTGTCCCTCATGAACATGGGGGCTATTCAACCAGTACCAGAAGAGGAAAAGGGACAAGGTTTCTATTCAAGACTTTTCCTGGTACCCAGAAAAGACAAATCCTGGCGTCCAATTCTAGACTTATCTACTCTAAACACATTTCTGGACATTCCAAAATTCAAGATGCTGACTCTTCAACAGTTACTTCCTATGCTAGGCAAAGATGCCTGGTTGGTAACTCTAGACTTAAGAGGCTTACCTGCATATCCCAATCAGGGAATCTTGCAGAAGATACCTCTGCTTCAAAGCAGGCTACTTGCATTACCAGTTCTCTGCACTGCCCTTTGGCTTATCTACTGTGCCCAGGGTCTTCACAAAGTGCCTGGCTCCAGTAATTGCATTTTGCAGGCAAAAAAAAAATATTCAAATATATCCATACCTGGACAATTGTCTAATTCAGGCAGAAAACAGGGACATTCTTCTAAAACATCTGACGTTTGTAAAAAGGCTTCTAACTTGTCTAGGGTACACTATAAACGAAAAGAAATCACAACTGGTACCCTCTCAAAAAATTACATTCCTGGGTGCAAGCTTGAATACAACTGCCCAGATGGCTTACCTTATGCCAGAAAAGCAAATTCATTTGGTAACTTACTTCAAACAGGTGGCCACAAAAACCCTGCTATCTGCAAGACAAATTCTGCAAGCCTTGAGGTTCATGGCCGCCTGCATTCTTCTAATTCCGTATGCAAGACTGCATATGAGGAAACTTCAGTGGTACTTAAAAAGTTTATGGAGTCAACATTGTCACAGCCTGGAAACAATGATTCCTGTCATACCTTGCCTGCAACTAGAGTTCCTATGGTGGGCAGAGGCCTGCCACCAAAACAAGGGACTGCCATTCACTCCACCCCCTGCCGCCCAAACTCTAACTACAGACTCATCAGACTATGCTTGGGGGGCTCATCTGGCAGGGAAGTGCATTCAGGGCAAATGGAGCCCAAATCAAATGCACCTTCATGTCAATCAAAAAGAAATGCTAGCTATAGAGAATGCACTGACAGCCCTCAAGGACTACCTTCATCCAGGACAATTAATGATGAAGACAGACAACACCACAGTTATGAGGTACATAAACAAGCAGGGGGGTACACAGTCCTACCCCCTTTGCAGACCAGCCCTGGCATTGTGGAACACGGCCTTGACCTATCAAATACAACTACAAGCTCAATTCCTGCCAGGAAAACTGAATAACTCTGGCAGATGAACTAAGCAGAAATCTCATGGACCCACACGAATGGAAACTGAAACCATGGATTTTCAACATGTTGACATGCAAAAGGGGGAGTCCAGACATAGATCTTTTTGCCTCACCCCAGAACTATCAGTTGGACAAAATCTGCACAAGAACTCATCACAAAAAAGCCTGGAAAGTGGATGCTCTATTCCTCAGCTGGAAAAACCTCAGTCTATGCCTTTCCCCTTCTGCCTCTGCTCTCTAAAGTTCTACTAAAATTCAAACAGGACAAATCAAAAATGATTTTGATTGCTCCAGACTGGCCTCGACAACACTGGTACCCACTCCTGCGCAATGTGTCACACCTTCCACCGTGGCACCTGCCTCAGCAGAACAACCAAATTCTGCACACTCAGCCCCAAACCTTGAATCTTGCAGTGTGGCTAGTCACCTAAATTCACCCTTAGCAAACCTGTGATGGATGTCATTTTGGAGGCAAGAAGGCCTAGTACTAGAAAATCTTATGCTGGCAAATGAAAAAGATTCTGTGCCTGGAATCCATCACAAGGGATACGCACAGCAGTGCCCAATGTTCCCCAGATTTTACAATACTTAACTGAGATGCTTCACAAGGGCCTGTCCTTTTCTTCCATAAAATTCCATGCCTCAGCCATTTCAGCTCATTACAACACAGAACCTCCCCTCTTCTCTCATCCTCTGCTAAAGCAGTATCTCAGAGGGGCCAACAACTTAAGACCTCCCAGGAGAGCTCCAACCCCTGCCTGGGACCTCAATTTTGTATTGGAAAAACTCACTCTCCCTCCTTTCAAACCAGCTGCTACTGCAGACTTAAAATTCCTCTCCTGGAAAACAGCTTTCCTTTTAGCAGTCACTTCAGCTAGAAGGATTTCCGAATTACAGGCTCTTATGGCAGTGGAGCCTTTCATCATTTTTCATGCAGACAGGGTGTCTCTCAGGACCAATCCATCCTTCATGCCTAAGGTGGTATCCAGTGTGGCTCTAAATCAGATCATTCATTTGCCAACTTTCTTTCCCAATCCACAGAACAAGGGGAGAGGATTCTGCATTCATTGGATGTACACAGACAACTTAGATTTTACTTAAACAGGACAAAATCTCAAAGAAAATCTGAACAACTACTGGTGGCATTTGCTGCAGGGGCAGAGGGAAAGGCTATTTCAAAGCAGACTATTTCCAAATGGATAAGCCATTGTATTAATTTCTGCTATATGCACCATGGTAAAACTATCCCCCAGAGGATCAGATCTCATTCCACCAGGGCTGCATCTACTTCTACAGCCTTTCTCAGAGGTATTCCTACCAGAGACATTCTAGAAGCTGCTACCTGGAGCTCAGTTCATACGTTCACCAAACATTACCATTTACCTTTCTTCTCTAAATCCAGAACTGGCTTTGCCACTGTTGTCCTGCAGGGCCTTATAGCTGGTCCGAATGCTGTATAATTTCCACCACCCTACCATAGCTTTGGGAATCTACCCAAATGTAATGACTGCAACAGTGAAACACGAAGAACATAGTACAGTTGTGTACACTTAACATAAATTTAGATGTTCGAGTGTATTCACTGTTGCAGTCCTGGTTACTCTCTCTCCAGCCCCCTATTTTTCCCTCACTATACCTATACTTTCTTTCACTATGCTTATAAGCCCTTTTGGTGTATTTGCTTTTGGGATTGAGGTATATATTTTTTTTGTGTTTTTAATTTTATTTGCTCCCCATTTGGGGGGCACATGACATCTGGGGCAGGGCAACTTGCCAGCAGATTACCCAAATGTAATGACTGCAACAGTGAATACACTTGAACATCTACATTTATGGTAAGTGTACACAACTATACTTTCCACAGGATCTTCATAGATATTTCTCTAAAATATGTCTTTTTTTTTTCTTTTCGGTATTTCAATTCCGTTTGCCTTGTTTCCCAATTTTCTATAAAACTTTTATTGGTCTGCGTGTGTTGATTATTTGCAATAGTTTAGAATAGATACTGATCTGTTGTGGTACTGCTTGCTTTTATTACATCAATCTTTGAATATTTTTTTGTTCCGTTCCCTTTTCTGTACTCTTCCAACAGTGACACTTCTTGTCTTAATTGGTTTATAGTTTTCTCTCTTCAATACTTCCATGATGACATTTGATTTCTCCCCTTCCTTTTCTGTACTGCCTTGTGTTTTTCTGGTAAACATTTATCTGTTATTAGTTTAGCTGTACAGTAATGTATCCTGTTTACTTCTGTTATGTCACATGAATTTCTATGAACAGTCTTGATTACTGGGTTCATTTGTTTTATCAAACTTCTAACATTTTGGGTCTTACTGACTTTTTCTTTCACTGATATTAATGTGTCTGTCGATCTCTATTAAGTCAAGGAACTCTTCTTTTGGATCATTTTCTTTTAAACTGAGGGCACATTCTTTGTTCTTTATTTCCTGTGGGCATTCTGCAGAAAGTTCCAGAACATCTTCCAGTGCCATATTCTCTTCAGTTTCATCCTGTCTCACCCATTGCTTTTTCATATGGGAACTTGCTAACCTGTCATTCCATAACATTGGCTGTCAAGAGTTGCCATAGTTTCCTGTTCCTTCCCTTGCTGTGCAACTCCAACTGAACTTTTATACTACTTTCCTACTGAAAGCTCCAAAGTATCTTCTTATGACAACTGGTCAGATGTTTCCCACACCAGTGGTTTCTCCTTAATTTGGAGATTCATCATTCTGAGGGTAGCACCAAGGATCAAATGGTGGAAATTGAAAAAGGGTAATTGTGAGGTGGAGTTCAGGGAAGAGTTAAGACAGGCACTGGGTGGCAGTGAAAATTTACCAAATAGCTGGGTAACTACAGCAGACCTAGTAAGGGAGACGGCTAGAAAGGCGCTTGGTATGACATCTGGACAGAGGAAGGACGACAAGGAGACATGGTGGTGGACTGTGGAAGTACAGGAGAGTATAGAGAGAAAGAGGTTGGCAAAGAAGAAGTGGGATTGTCAGAGAGATGAAAGTAGACAGGAGTATAAGGAGATGAGGTGCATGGCAAAGAGAGAGGTGGCGAAGGCTAAGGCATATGAAGAGTTGTATGAAAGGATAGACACTAAGGAGGGAGAATAGGACCTGTACCAACTGGCTAGACAGAGGGACCGAGCTAGGAAAGATGTGCAGCAGGTAAAGGTGATAAAGGATAATGAGGGAAACATACAAGCGAGGAGAGTGTGTTGAGCAGATGGAAAGAGTACTTTGAGGGGTTGATGAATGAAGAGAATGAGAGGGAGAGAAGGTTGGATGATGTGGGGACAGTGAATCATGAAGTGAAATGGATTAGCAAGGAGGAAGTAAGGATAGCTATGAAGAGAATGAAGAATGGAAAGGCTGTCGGTCCAGATGACAGACCTGTGGAAGCATGGAGGTGTTTAGGTGAAATGGCAGTGGAGTTTCTAACCAGATTGTTTAATGAAATCTTGGAAAGTGAGAGGATGTCTGAGGAATGGAGAAAAAGTGTCTTGGTACTGATTTTTAAGAATAAGGGTGATGTGCAGAGCTGTAGTAATGACAGAGGGATTAAATTGATTAGTCACAGCATGAAGTTATGGGAGAGAGTAATGGAAGCTAGGTTAAGAAGGGACGTGGTGATTAGTGATAAGCAGTATGGTTTCATGCTGAGAAAGAGCACTACAGATGCAATGTTTGTTCTGAGAGTGTTGATGGAGAAGTACAGAGAAGGTCAGAAAGAGTTGCATTGTGTTTTGTAGACTTAGAGAAAGCATATGAAAGGGTGCCTAGAGAGGAGTTGTGGTATTGTATGAAGAAGTCGGGAGTGTCAGAGAAGTATGTAAGAGTGGTACAGGAGATGTACAAGGGTAGTGTGACAGTGGTGAGGTCTGCGGTGGGAGTGATGGATGCATTTAAGGTGGAGGTGGGATTACATCAAGGATCAGCTCTGAGCCCTTATTTGCAATGGTGATGGACAGGTTGACAGACAAGATCAGACAGGACTCCCCGTGGACTATGATGTTTGCAGATGACATTGTGATCTGTAGTGAGAGTAGAGAACAGGTGGAGGAAACCCTGGAGAGATGGAGATGTGCTCTAGAGAGAGGAGGAATAAAGGTCAGCCGGACTAAGGCAGAATATATGTGTGTGAATGAAAGGGGAGGATAGAGGAATGGTGAGGATGCAAGGAGTAGCGGTGGCGAAGGTGGATGAGTTTAAATACTTGAGATCAACAGTTCAGAGTAATGGTGAGTGTGGAAGAGAGGTGAAGAAGAGAGTACAGGCAGGATGGAGTGGGTGGAGAAGAGTGTCGGGAGTGATTTGTGACAGATGAGTACCAGTAAGAGTGAAAGGGAAGGTCTACAAGAGGGTAGTGAGACCAGCTATGATATATGGGTTGGAGACAGTGGCATTGACAAAAAGGCAGGAGTTTAAGCTGGATGTGGCAGAGTTAAAGATGTTAAGATTTGCACTGGGTGTGATGAGGGTGGAACAGGATTAGGAATAAGTATATTAGAAGGTCAGCCCAGGTTGGAAGGTTTGGAGACAAAGCCAGAGAGGCAAGATTACATTGGTTTGGACATGTGTTGAGTAGGGATGCTGAGTATACTGTGAAAAAAAATGCTAAGGATGAAGCTACCAGGTAACAGTAAAAGAGGAGGGCCTAAGATGAGGTTTATGGATGTGGTGAGAGAAGACATGTAGGTGGTTGGTGTGAAAGAGCATGATGCAGAGGACAGGAAGAAATGGAAACAGATGATCCACTGTGGTGACCCCTAACTGGAACAACAGAAAGATGATCATTCTGTCCTGCTGTAGTGTTATCAGAGTTGAATATTCTACCCTAAATACTTCACTTCACAGGTAATCCATAACCTCATTTTCTATTTCTTTAACTTCTCTATTACTAATCTTCTTTCCCTCTTTTTTTTTTTCTTATTTTTTTCTATTGTAAAATTTTCCATATCTGGATGCCTTTGCTGTATTTCTCTTTGAATATCTTTGGAGCTGCTTTTTTGTATTGATTAATTTGGCTTACTTCTTTGCATAAATATTGTACCATATCAGATCATGGTTTCTTTCCCATGTCCATATTTCTTTTTTTTGTATTGTTCAGAAATCTCTAAATTTTGTTTTGTAACACTTACTCGATCACTTCTTTTTCCAAACGGCCCAAGGTTTTCCCAAGTAAGGAAGGGCGTATCATGAAGTATTTTTTGTGATGATTCTGAGCTTCATGGCAGCTTGTGCAGATGTTGCTATGTCTAGGCCCCTTATGAGGATGATTCGGTGGTCATTATAGGTGCAATGAGATCAACTCAGAAGTCAGAGAATTCCTTATTGTTAGAAAGGAGTTGAAGTCATGATTGAGTCTAGCCATTCCAGCCATCTTCCAAAAAAGGGCTTATGTTCATCGTGTTTCACTGTTGCAGTCCTTACAAAATGGGTTATCCAGCTCCCGGTAGCCCACAGTCAGCCATAATACCAAAGTCCTTGGTATATGACATCGGCTGCCTTCGGGTTCAAGCCTGACGTCAGGTGTAAAGGAAGGCAGCCGATGCTATTTCCTCAGTCTTTCTTGCCGCAGAGCCCAAAGCTGAAGCATTTTGCACGAGTGCCGGTTGGCTGATTACCTTCTTTTTGTATTCCGACTGCTTAGTTGAAGACATCTCCAGATAAGTACCCCATTGGGGACCCTCTTTTCTTGCTTTAATGAATGTCAGAGAAAATTAATAACTGTCTTGCCTGTGGAAAACAGATTCCACACTGTGATTTTCACTCTTACTGTATCACTTGTTTGGGCCTTGAGCACGACATCCCTAATTGTGTTCTCTGTGCTTCTTTCAACCTGCGTACCATGCACCGTAGAGCTAGGATCTTGTTCAAGCATTTCGGAGTTTGGCCTAATTTCATTGGTATGGCTTCTTCTGGTCTCCCAACTTCAGATGTTCCTAAGAAGTGCAAGGATAAGGACTGTGACAGACTTGGGTTCAAATTAGCCAACGACATCCCCGTTAAGTTGGTTGTCAGCCCAGCGGTAGTGAATGAGGCACTTTCATTGCCCCTGCAGTCCACGGATGTTCAGCAGTGGGTGTCTGCTGAATCCTGTTCTGAGTCCTCCATACTGCAGGCTTCCACTTCATCTTCAGACCCTCCGCCAGTCACTGCCTCTGATGGATCTGGAGCCACTAAGCAGATGCTGGCTTCTGAGGCTTCTTTTCTCTGCCTGGAGACCAGGTCCAGTCCGACGACCTTGGTTCAGACTACTGCAGTGGCTAGGCCTATTGAATCCCACCGGCTTTCTAGCAGGCCTTCCAGCCAAAAATCTACTCCAAAGCAGGTGCCGGCCTCCCCTCAAATGCCTCTGTGTCAGATGATTAAAATGGCTAAGTGATCTCTTGACCCTTATCAGGGGCTCTCAGCCACCTCCTTCTAAGAGGGCTAGGGAATTGTCCCCAGAAGTTTTGTCTGCCTCAGACTCTGAGGTTTCCAGCAACTCTGCTGATGAAGGAAACTCAACTTTTTTCTAGTTTTGATGATTCTGGTGCAGAAGACTTCATCCCTTCTGCCTCTCCTCCAGAAGATTTTTCTTTTGGAGATACTCTGAATACTCTTAGGGAGAATTTCAAATGGGAAAGTCAGGACTACCCTCAGTCTAAGAAATGGATTGGGGAATTTTTGGATTTGCCACAGCATAAGCCTTTGGCTATCACTCCAGTTTTGGAAGTTGTTAATGATGTTTTCTTGGAGAATTCTTTGACTCCTAATTCTGTTCCTTCTGCTCCCAGAAAGCCTGACAGGTATTATAGAGTTCCTGATTCTCATCAGTTCTTTTTCAATAATCCTACTGCTGATCCAGAGATTATTTCTTAGGGCCCTAAGGGTGTTAAAGCCATGGTTGCTAAAATCCTGTTCCTTCTGACAGGGAATCTAGGGCCTTGGATAGATGGGGTAAAGAGGTTTATACTTCTTCCACCCTGGCAATTAGATCTATTAATTGTCTTTTTCATATGCTTAAGTATCAGCAGCATACTTTGGAGGCCATTAAGGCTAAAATTGCTGGTGTTCCTTCCTTGATAGAGAGTAAGGACATGCAAGATTAATTGAATTCTGACACTGTCACTAAACATTCTCTACATTGTGGTTTTGACAGTTTGGAGGCTTCTTGCAGGGCAGCAGCTACTGGTTCTGTTATTAGAAGACATGCTTGATTCAGGGAACAGCCCATATCTGACCCTGTCAAATCTAAATTACTGGATGTGCCTTTGCACAAGGACAATCTTTTTGGTAGCAAAGCAGAAGAGGTGTTGAAAAAGTTGGAGGATAAGGCCAAATCTATGCAAACTGTTAAGGACTTTCTGCAAATTCAGCCTCCTCATTTTAGTAGACATTACCCTTCTATGAATTTGAGTTTTCCTGACCCTAGTAAACAGGGTCACACTAGGCTTAGGAGTTACAGATCTTCTAGGGGACAGACTTCCACCCCTGAAAAGGCTAAGCACTGGCAGGCTTCCTCTTCAAAATCGGGGAGTTCTAAGCAAACTTCCCAAAGCAAGCATTCCTAATGACTCCGGGCTTCTGCCTGCCTGCCTTTGTGGGCCCAGGGTTTCCTTGGGGGAAGGTTAGCCATTTTTGCAGATGTTTGGTCCACCATCACAGATGACAAATGGGTGCTCAAAATAGTATCCCAAGGCTACAAGTTCTCCTTTCACACCTTCCCTGTCCACCAAGGATACCCAGATATCCCCCCACATCAAAGGGCAGAAGCAGAAGATCAAGTTTCTTCTTTGCTAAACCTGGGAGCAATAGAGCCAGTTCCTGCACTACAGATAGTCCAGGGTTTCTACTCAAGACTTTTCCTGGTTCCCAAACAAGGGAGTACCTGGTGCCCTATTCTGGATCTGTCTGATCTAAACACTTTTCTGGTGATTCCCTAGTTCATAATGCTCACTCTTCAGCAGTTGCTGCCAGTGCTGGCCAAGGATTCCTGGCTGGTGACTTTGGATCTCTAAGAAGCTAAGAAGGGAAATCTGCAGACAGTTCCTTCACTTCAGGATGGGGAAGAGGCACTTCCAGTTCTCTGCACTGCCCTTTGGCTTATCTACTTCTCCCAGAGTTTTTCAAAATGCCTGGCTCCAGTCATTGCTTTTTACAGGCAAAGGAACATTCAAATGTATCCTTACTTGGACAATTGTCTTATTCAGGCAAACTCTGCAGAGCAACTTCTGAAGGTTTTGGACTTTGTAAAGAACCGTCTCACCCCTTTGGGCTACACTGTAGATGAAAAGAAGTCAAAATTGGTACCCACCAGGGAGATTATATTCCTGGGAGTGAGCCTGAACACAGCCGCCCAGATGGTATTCCTCCCTCAAGAGAAACAAATGGATCTTTCAAATTACTTCAAGAATTTGGCAAGCATGACCCAGTTCTCTGCAAGGCATTTCCTGCAAGCCCTGGGATTCATAGCTTCATGTATTCTGATGATTTCATATGCCAGACTGCATATGAGGAAAATACAATGGTACCTCAAAAACCTTTGGTGTCAATACACTCAGGATTTACACTTGATACTTCCTCTGATTCCCTCCCTGCAGACAGAGTTCCTTTGGTGGGCGACGGCCTGTGCACAAAACAAAGCCCTGCCTTTTTGTCCACCTCCTGCCAGACAGACTCTCACCACAGATGCCTCGGACTACACTTGGGGAGCACATCTAGAGGACAGATGCATTCAGGGGACTTGGAACTATCAACAGGTTCATTTGCATATACATCTGAAGGAATTGATGGCAGTCCAACAGGCCTTGATGGCTTTCAAGCATCTTCTCTGTCCTGGTACTCTTCTAGTCAGGACAGACAACACCACAATCATGTGGTACATCAACAAGCAGGGAGGGACTCACTCTTTCCCCCTGTGCAGACAAAGTATGATACTATGGTCCATAGCAGCTTCCATGGGCAGTCATCTGATAGCTCAGTGTCTTCCAGGAAGGCTGAACACCTTAGACCGGTTGAGCAGGCAGGTCCTGGATCCTCATGAGTGGCAACTAAACAAGACCATATTCTATCACATCATTCATTGTTGGGGCACTCTCCAGGTGGATCTCTTCTCATCTCTGACCAACCACCTTCTTCCGAACTTTTGCACAAGGGATCATCATGACAAAGCTTGGAAAGTGGATGCTCTGTCTTTCCCCTGGACACAGCTCTTAATCTATGCATTCCCTCCTTTGCCTCTTATTCCCAGAGTGCTGTTAAAGATAAGGGACGAAAAACCAAGGGCCATCATCATAGCTCCAGACTGGCCCAGGCAACATTGGTATCCACTACTTCGCAGTCTCTGCATCTTCCCCTGATACCAGATCTCTTGGTTCAGGAGGGGGGGGGGGGGGGATTCTGCATCTTCATCTTCAGACTCTTTATTTGGCAGCCTGGCTCATAATTTAAACCTTTCCCAACAGGTGGTCGAGGTCCTTCGTGAGGCCAGGAGGCCTAGCTCTAGGAAATCTTATGCAGATAAGTGGAAAAGATTCTCCATTTGGATGCAGACTAGAGGGGAGGGAAGACCTTTGTCAATCTACTCTTCCTCTTATTCTTGACTATCTGGCAAGCTTGCTTAATGGTGGACTTTCCTTTTCTTCTATCAGGATTCATGCTTTAGCTTTTTCTGCTCACTGTTCCTTTGAGCAACCAATTTTCTCTCATCCCTTGATGAAACAGTTTCTCAGAGGAGCTAGCAATTTAAAGCCTCCCAGAAGGGCACCTACTCCTGCTCGGTATCTTAATTTTGTACTTGAGAAACTTACTCTGCCTCCTTTTGAACCAGCTGCCTCAGCAGATTTGAAGTTTCTCTCCTGGAAAACTGCCTTTCTCTTGGCTATTACTTCAGCTAGAAGAGTTTCTGTGCTGCAGACCTTAATGTCAGTAGAGCCTTTTATCATCTTCCATGTGGATCGGGTTTCTCTTCGAACTAATCCCTCCTTTATGCCTAAGGTGGTTTCAAGCCTGACCCTTCACCAGTCTATCCACCTGCCTACCTTATTTCCTAATCCTCCGAATAAAGAGGAATGGTTGCTCCTGGAGCCCAGGGCAAAGCTATTTCTAAACGGACCATTTCTATCATTGTTTTCATTTTTGTTACAACCTGGCAAGGTTCCTCCACAGAGTATTAGGACCTATTCTACTAGAGCAGCCTCTACCTCAGCAGCTTTTTTAAGTGGTGTACCTACTAGGGACATCCTGGAAGCAGCTACCTGGACTTCTGTCCACACTTTCACTAAACATTACAATTTACCCTTGTTTTCTAAGTCCAGGGCTGGTTTTGCCACTGCAGTGTTGCAGAGCATCCTTACAACCCTTAAACAGTGGGTGTTCCTCCTCCCTTTTGTTTTTTCCTGGGCTTTGGAAATCAACCCATTTTGTAAGGACTGCAACAGTGAAACACGATGAACATAGTACAGTTGTGTACACTTACCATAAATGTAGATGTTTGGGTGTATTCACTGTTGCAGTCCTGTCCCCCCCCATCCATCCCCCCTTTTTTCCTAGGGCACAGACTGGATTTTTCTTTTCCTGGTATAACCTTTTTGGGGGCTTTTGACAGTTAAGGCAAGAAAAACTGAGGAAATGGCGTCGGCTGCCTTCCTTTATACCTGACGTTCTGACATCAGGCTTGAAACCGAAGGCAGCCAATGCCATATACCAAAGACTTTGGTATTCTGGCCTACTGTGAGCTACTGGGAGCCAGATAACCCATTTTATAAGGACTGCAACAGTGAATACACTCTAACATCTACATTTATGTTAAGTGTACACAACTGTACTTTCCTGCATGCTGGTATTCCTAACCTGGACAGTGATGACTAATGCCTCACTTCTTGGAAAGGTTCGGACATGGATGTATATGATCATACTGTGAGGAAGGGGTCTTCCTGTTTAAGCTTTTCTCCACCTTCTTCAAATTGAGATACCTTGTTCAGATGTACAGATGCAGTAGTTTTTCCCTATCATCAGTTGAGGGAGGGCACTAATTTGTTTGTTCTTTGTGATTGGACCATTGCCATTTGGGTGTGGGCAAAATTATACGCCTTAGTTCTGGTAGCATGTCATCTTCCAAGTGGGTGTGTCTTACGGTAGAATCTTCTTTTACTTGATGGCAGTGCTGGTCTTTAATACAGGGATGTGCCAGAACTCATCCTGTTCATATGCATCAGCATTGCAAGACTGTCCTGGTTTGGCTTAAGTTATAACATGATTCTTTAGTACCTTGAACCCCCCCCCCCCCCCGGGAAAAGGATTTTCTCTCTGTTGTACTCCTTATAGCTAGTTTATTGATCACAAAACCTGTATGTTAAGCAGTGGTCTGCTGTTGATCTTCTAGTGTCAGCTTTTATGTATGTATTCCTTTAAAAAAAGGCAACACTTCCAGCAGTATTTTGTGAAGTCTTACTGCTTCAAAACTAATTGCTTGGCTTTGTTTTCCATTCACAGTTCTGCTGATCATTTTAAGTGTTACCTTTTTGTTTTATTTGAAGAATAGTTAATGTTGTTCAGTTACTGGGGTGTCTCTTCCTGTCATCATGCCAGTTGTTTGCAGCAAAAATGGTTGACACTCAGAGGTATAATCACTGAATGGTGAACTTATGCAACAGTAATCAAAACTTGCTGTGTCAATTTTGGATTGATTTTGCAAGGAGGCACCTCCGCTACTTGCATACACTAATTAAGCTACAGCAATCTTGTAAAGTGAATTGTTCAGATACTGAGATCTTGATCTTTGTATGCAAATCATGCATTTGTAATTGCACTGTATCTATCCACAATGTATTGAACATAAGCTTGAACAAATCCCTTAAGTCTTCCAGTAGCAAACATCTGAGAACAAGAGCTGGAGCTACTGCTTTCACTAAAGTAATTGCATCAGCATGAAATTGTTTGTCAAAAGACCTCTGTTTTCACAAGCTGCATGTCAGTTCCCTAATTACTACAATTAAACGTTATTCACCGTAAAAGTTTCTGTGATGATCTTATAGTCTGCTTCTGAAAAAAGCAAGCTCCTTCATTAATGACTTTCCTTGATGGATTCTTGGTTGGCTGTACTATCTGCAATCACAATTCATAAGCGTTTTCTTTAAAATCCCACATCTAGGATATATTTGTGGCAATAACTGATGCACACTGTAACTTAATGATGTCCTTCCATATCACTGTTGCAGTATTCATTACCTACAGGATCGCCTGCCAAGGATAGTGCAGCATCCAACCAGCATACAAAAGACTTTACATCCTTCCAGGTTTGCACATCAGCTGTATGCTGCCCACCCATAGGGCTGATGCGTACATGTTGAATACTCAGTACTTTTGGGCCAGTCTGAATGCCACAGTTGAACATCGGTCTAAATGGCCTTCACTGAGCTGGTTTCTACCAAGCCATTTACAGATAAGTGCCCCATTGGGGTCCCCCCCTTTATTTGCATATTTGGGTCCATGCCATGCAGGAAGGGAAAGTCAGCGTGGAAGGCAGATTCCCCATAAAGACAATCACATAGTGTTTGCTTTGTCTAGGTGCTTCACATGACCATACCCAGCATACTATTTGTCATGTCTTTGTGCCGAAAGTGCTTCACAGCCATCTGTCTGTCTTTTTATCTTGAGAACTAGTGTCTCAATCTTTTGACCCAGGAAACCATGGCAGGGTCAGCCCTGAGGTACAGCCATCTTTAAAAAACACCAAGAAGTCTCTGTCTGATTCTGCTGCTGTTCAACCTCTGCCAGATGTCTCTGTCAAGATGACTGAAGACTCAGATGACTATCCATTACAGACACCTGTTCCCTCTGCTGCAACCATACTGGAAGCCAGCAAGGAGCTTGCTTCTCGCATATCCTCTAAGGCATTGTAGATGTCCACAGTGGATGATGAGGGCCACAGCTGATCTTTTCCAAAGGGCCTATGGATTCCAAGATTCTGGTGAGGGAAGAGGTCCCTGGTACCCTCATTGGGTATGGCTTTGAGCCTCCTAGGTTGGTCAAAGCAGATGTCCCACTAAATATAAAGCAGAAAACTTAAGTACATTCCTCCCACTGTTAAGAATCTCCATAAGGAATCGCAGGATTTTACTTGGGGCTTGTACAATGCCCTGTTGGCCTTAAGACTACCTGGGGGGGGGGGGGGGTCTGTTCCTGCTGCTTCTTGGTTATCTACTGTAGCTAAAAGGACTAGAGAGTCTGATTTTTCAGATTGAGGAGGTGGATACTGGAGATGAGTCATTGGCATACTCCTCACAAATTACCTCTCCTTTAGACTGTGGCTCTAAAGAAGATGATTCCTTGAATCTTGATTCTCTCTTTGAGGAGTTGTCTGTTAAGGACATTGTAGTTTGCATGTTGGAGTTTGTGGGATTGCTCACAAGTCTCTTATATTCAAAAGAGTTCTTGTGAGTTGTTGCAGATAGAATCTCCTCAATATTTTGCTGGATGCCTTGTTGGGTACATTTGCAGTTGCTGTTTTGGCTCCTGATTCCCAACTTCGTAAGAAGCCTGACCATTTTTATAAAGTACCTTTGGCCTTTAAGTAACTCTACAAGTGTCTTTCTTTAGACACTGCTGTCATCTCTCTCTACAAACAAGCCATCTAAGCTTTTGCCCTTTTCCAAGCTTTTTCCTTCTAATAAAATTACTAGGGCTATGGAGAGGTTGTGGAAAAAAGTGTTCACCTCTGCCAACCTGGCCTTCAGGACCATTAATTATCAGACCCATATGACCAGGTATGTTGTGGGTTTTTGTCAGAGCTAGGAGAGTGTTTTCTGACCTTCTGACTCTGTAGGAGAGGCTGCTGCCCTCTCCTTAAGCTCCATTTCTCATGTTGCCCATCACTCCGTCAAATGCAGCTGATGCTTCCTCTAGAGCTGCTGCTTCTCTTATGAAGATATATTCTTGGCTTCACCTCTAGGCTTTACCTGGTGATGTTAAGGTCAAGTTTTAGATGCTCCTTTGGACAATCAGAATTTGTTTGTACAGCTGCTGCTGACTTGTCTACAAGACAAAGACAGAGTGATGCAGGATCTTAAACAAATCTTAGTTTTTCTGACATTTAGGCATGGGGAAACAATACTAAGTCAGCTTTTGTGCAGAGGCAACCTTGTCAACCTCCTAAGTGTATTTTTGCTGATAATCCCACCCGGACTTGTAAAACTCAGGAAAATCTGCCTCCATCTGATATATTTTTCCCTTTCCCCTCAGCCAAGTTCCTTTGTACCTCAGGCTTTCCCCATCCATCCCTGTCTGGCAACAGATAACCTCATAGGTCCATAGGAGTGTACTAGGTTAATGACCCTGGAGCCTTTACAAGCCTAGCCCAAAAGATCCCCTGGCACTATGCCGCCTGATGTTATTTCCCAGTGCCTCTGTCCAGCAGGGCCACTGAAATGATCCCCGGGGTGAATTTTCTATTTCCCATCCACTCATCATGATTTCTCTTGAAGAGGGCCAATGGAGGTGCTCTGCTTGATGTGTAAGGGAAGTCTATTCTAGAGCATGAGCAATCTCTGGGTTAGGAACCTGTCCCTCCAACAAATTCTGTTGATTGTGGTAATGAGGTTGAGGTCTATGGTGCATGTGGCATGGAGGGATTGAGATTTCTTTAGATGTAGCATATCTAGCAGTGCTGGGTCTGACATGGCTTTGTAGGTCAAGCAGGGATCACCTCTAAGTAGGTGATATGATACCAAGAAAAATTGGAGTTTGTCTTTTGCATAGGGCAAAGGCCTAGGATCATCTAAGTGAGGTATTTTTGTGGTCTTTCTAGTTGCATATGTCTAGTGAGGTACATGCTGAATGGGGCATTGTATGCGATAGTTGGTCTAATGAGGGAAGAGTAGAGAGAGACAATGACCTCTTTCTTCCTGGAGGCAAAACCCTTTGTAATGAGATGTGCTACATATAAGGATTTTCTGACCACAGTGGCAATGTGATTATCAAAGGACAGGTTACTATCCACTTGTGTTCCCAAATCTCTTATGACACCTTCAGTGTTCAGTGGGCTACCATTGATGTGGTAGTTCATGGGTACCGTGTTCTTCTCAAAGGGAATGACTTATGCATTTTTTGGCATTGATCTTAAGGCCATGGATCTGACAGCAGTCATTGATCTCCATGAAGCCTTTCTGTAGATTGTCAACATCATTTGGGATGTCAACATCATTTGGGGAGCTAATAATGGCTCCGAGTTTGCAGTCGTCTATGAACTTGGTCAGCCAGAGTCCCTTGGTTTTGGCCTGGACTTCAGAAAAGTAGATGCCAAACAAGAGAGGACCCAAGACCGAACCTTGTGGGACTCCACTCGTGACTGGTCGGTAGTCTGACTTGGAGTCCGCTACTTTCACTGTGTGAGTTCCATCAGTGAGCCAGTTTGCAACCCACCTTGTGACATAGGGGTTGATACCTAATTTAGTGAGCTTATCTATGATTCCTGAGTGAGGAATTGTACCGAAGGCCTTGGCCAGGTCGAGATAGGCTGTGTAAACTTCCTTGCCTTCATCCACAGCTCTGGTGGCAGACTCAAAGTCTACCAGGTTGAGCAGACAAAATCTACCCTTAACAAATCCAAACTGAGTGAGGTCCAGAGTCTGGCGATTCCCTATGTCCTTATTTGTTAGGTCCATGATGATGCGCTCCATAGCCTTACATACCAGACTCGTCAGGCTAATGAGGCAGTAGTTCCTAGGGTCCGTAGTCACACCCCCTTTGTGGAGGGGGATGACTATAGCAGTGCACCATTCAGCAGGGACAAAGCCTGAAATGAGGCTGTGATTGAACAGGACACTCGGTTGTTTTGCCAGTTCATTTTGCAATTCATGTAGAACACAGCCTGGGATGTTGTCATGTCCCATGGAAGCTGTATTCTTGGCCTTGGACAGTGCGATTTTAACTTGTGCAGCTGTAATATTGGGTACTTGGCATTCCTCGGGTATAGTGATTGGCCTTTTAGGGGGTGTGAGGGGGGGTAACGTTGGCACTGAAAATGTCAGCCAGTATATTGGCAATGTCTCTTGGCTCAGTATAGCAGTTACCATTGTGTAGTAGCTCTAAGCAGATCTGACCATTGCCTTGTAGATTTTTGACATAACTATAGAAGGCCTTGTGGTTGTCTTTAGTATCTGTTGCAATTATGTTTTCATAGGTAGCTTTAGAGGATTTGATGAAGGATCTCAGTTTTTTTTAAAGCTGACAAGGGAGTTTTTCCAGTCTTGGGGCTTCACCTTGTTCTGCAACAGTTTCTACCTTCTGTTGTAGAGTTTGGTGATTGCAGGGTACCACTAGATTGTCTTCCTTTTCTGGAGGAGAGCATCTTGGTTCTATTGGGAATGGCCTGTTCCGTGCACTTGTGTACGTGTTCGTACAGTGCATTGGAGTATGATTCTGCAGTCCTGCATTTATTCTCCATTTTCATGGGTGATGTAAAGTTAGCCACCTCAGTTTTTAGAAGCCCAAAGTTGGCTTTGGAGAAGTTTTTACAGTGGTTTCCTTTGCAGGGGGTGTGGGTAGGATGTGGATATTCATGGTGACTAGCTTGTGGTCAGATCTGACCAGGGAGGAGTTGACAACTGGTGTAGAGCAATGGTCACCCATATTAGTAATAACCAGGTCAAGGATGTTGCTACCCCTAGTGGGGGGAAGAATGAACTGGTCCAGGGCATTGGAACTGATGAATTCCAGTAAACGTTGAGCAAGTGTGTTGGTACTTGTGTAGTTTTCCCAGTTAATGGAGGGGTAGTTAGTCTCCCAGTATGAAGGTGTTGGGTTAAACCTTTATATTTTCCAGGGTGTTTAGGAATGTGGAGTGGGATTCTTGGGGCATGGTGGGGGATCTATAGCAGGCAACAACCTGGATTGCAGTTTTGCCCAGTGTTAGTTGTACCTGAAGTATCTCTGATGCGTTATGTTGGGCAACTAGTCTGGAGGTGTACATATCCTTTATGAATATGGAAACACCACCACCTTTAGGGCTTCGATCCACATTTTGTGGCTAAAAGGTGTGGTATGAGTTATAGCCTGGTAATGCAGGAGTGCTTTCAGGTGCCTTGAACCAAGTCTCTGTTACTGCACAAATGTCGATGTTCTCCATTTTGAGTGCTTCATACAAGTGTATTTTGAGATTGAGACTTCTAGCGTTGAGTAGCATAACCCTCAGATTACATTTACTTGTAGCTGTTAGGTGGTAATTTGGTCTTGTGGACATTGCCTGAAAAAGGCACTATTGGGGTGGCAAGGGCCTTGGGCAGTATACGAAATCCCAGGGGTGACAGATGTAGGCCATCTCTGGCAAAGCATCGAGGTCTGTCAATCATGTCATCCCAGGTAGGCAGATACTGGATCCCCTTTGAATGACACCAGAAACTTAGCCAATTATTGAAGTCAATAATTTTTTGTTTGCACTGTATTATCATTCTTGGTGATGGTAATATGCTACTCAGAGCTGAGGTCATTCCTGAGTTACATGATCCGAGAGCTCATCCATGTCTCTCTTTATGTAGTCCAGAGAGGTGCATCTTTAGGTCATTCACACCAACATGGACAATAACAGAGCCATATCTGTACCTATTGTGGAGTGACCTGAGTGCATGCATTATGTGGCATGGGGTCTCTCCATTATCCTTCATGGTTATTTTATGGTATCAGAATCCCTTCCCAACTTCTCTGGTTGTCTGCCTCCTGCAGACCTACTTCCTCATTTCTCTGGAGTTCTGCAGGATTTACTGGATCACGGTACCATTCAGCCAGTTCCTGTATCCCAAAAGGGAACAGAGTTTTACTCCAGAATGTTGCTGGTCCCCAGAAAAGTGGGATCCTGAAGACCAGTCCTTGGTCTTTTCTTCCTAAATACTTTTATAAAGATTTCCTTCTTTTGGAAGCTTTCATTTCAGACTTTGTTTCCCCTATTACTTCTATAGGCATTTCTGGTATCCCTAGAGTTAAAGGATGCCTATCTTCATATTCCCATTCACTGTCTGTTCCAGAGTTTTTTTCTTTTCTGTTTCTCCCTTACATTTTCAGTTTTCTGCTTATCCCTTTTGTCTGTCTGTGGCCCCGAGGGTATTCACCAAATGTCCAGCTCCTGTCGTAGCATTTTGCAGGCCTTAGGGAATCTAGATATTCCCATTACACAACTGCACTATGTCATTCCATATCATGGTAAGATTCTACACAACTGTACTATGTCCTTCCATATCACCATTGCAGGATTCATCAGCTATGGAAGAATACCAAAGCTACTGTAAAGGATGGAAGGAGGAAGGCACAGAAAACATTGCAGATCAAAAGCTGCTCATGCAGGAGAGTCCTCCTTGCGTCGTCATTAACCTGCATGAATTACCACTGCAGCATCCCTGCAGTTTCATCATCCCTGGTAAGATCCGACCACAAAGCAGTCACTTTCAAAGTCACCATCTTCCCTAACCCCCACCCCCACCCCCCACAGCTATGGTCAAACAAAAAAACTTCTCCAAAACTGATTATAACTTCCCGAGGGAAGGTATAAACAGCTTCACAGCCCCCTCTCCCTCCCCAGGAACTGGCACATATGTCCAAACCTACACTAAAATACTATATGAGCATTAATATATCTGCTTGGAATCGGGAATACCTGACTGGATAAAATCCTACTCCTCAAGGAAGAGTAAACCTGTCTGGTGGATATCTACAATAAATAAACTCTGTAATAAAAGGGAAAAAAATTGCTGTCCAGGACCAAGAAGGAGCAGGTGTCTAATTGGAAGCGATCTCTCCTTAGCCTGAACAAGAAAATAAGAGCACCAGTGAAATCCTCCAAAGGAAACTTCAAGAACAAACTGGCTACATCTAGTAAAGACAATCATAAGGCTTTCTTCACATATGTCTGCAATTTCAAGGGAAGCAACCAGATCTGCTCATAACTGGTGGTCAAGGACATGACATACACAAACCCTGTAGATATAGCCAACCTGCTGGCAGACAGGTTCAGTGAAAACTTCAGTCCTCTGGCCCCTCCATCAGTAAAACAGGACATCCCCAATTCCTGCCCCCTCTCCCCTTATCTCTGGGGACCAAGTCATCACTGCCCTCTCAAAGGCAAAAAATACAGCTTCCATGGGACCCGATAACATCCCACTCTGCATTCTACATGAACTCAGGCAGGAACTTGCAGCACCATTAGGCACCCATTTCAACCAAAGCCTGAGTACTGGCTTCGTCCCAGCCGAGTAGAGACAGCTACTGTCAAAATTGCATAAAGGTGAAGTGTCCACCAATCCAGGAAAGTATAGACCCATCAGCCTAACTAGCCTGATATGCATGGCCATGGAGTGGATTATCATGGACCTCATTAACAAGGATATTGGCAACCCCCAGACAATTGATCCCACACAGTTTGGTTTTGTCAAGGGGGGGTCATGCCTGTTTAATTTGGTCAATTTTGTTGAGATAGTCACCAAGGCCATGGATGAGGGGAAGACTGTGCACTCTGCCTGCCTTGACCTGGCCAAGGTCTTCAATACTATTCTCCACTCAGGTATAATAGATAAACCCTCTCAGCTAAGCATCAATCCATATCTTATCAGATGGGTAGCAAGCTGACTCACTGATAGAACCCACCTATTCAGTATAGGGGAAGCCACCTCAAGTAGTAGACCTGTTACAATCTGTGTACCCCAGGGATTGGTCTTGGGGCCTCTGCTGTATATACTTCAGAGGTGCAGGTCAAATCTAGAGGGCTATGGCTGACCAAGTTTGCAGATAACTGCAAGCTGGGTGCTGTCATAAGTTCTCCTAGTATCCTCCAAGAGGGTCTCACTAAAACAAATGACTGGTGCCAGAAACATGGCCTCAAACTGAATATCAAAAAATGCGTCATCATCATCCCTTTTGGGGAGAGTGACATCCCCACAAATTATCACATTGATAATAAGGCACTAAGCATGCAATCAGTTGTGAGGGACTTGAGCCACCCAGCTTTATAGCAAACTGACTTTTGACTACCATATTGCCTCCATTGTATAGAAATCTTTCTACATGGCCCACCTCATTAGTAAGGGTATCTCATCCAGGGACAAGGTGGTCATAACATCCCTGTAGCCTTCCCTTATAAGACCTATTATTAAGTACAATGCCCTTTTGGCATGTACTTCACAAAGCACATTAGGCAGCTGGAGAGACCACAGAGGTTCCTCACCCGGAGAATCCAGGGCCTCAAACATCTACCCTATATAGGCTAAAAGCCCTGTCCCTCAACTCAGTCTCCTACAGACTCCTTAGAGGTGATCTCTGTGTGGCATACAAAGCAATCTCAGACCCTGCCCTGATGGGACTGCTGTATATCCACAAGTCAAGCTCCACTCTAGTAACCCGCACACATGACCTCAACCTGGTCTTTGACATCAGTAGGACTTGTTGATGGGACAGATGCGTGTCTCAGAGACTCCTTCCTTTGTGGAATAGATTCCCTCTCCACATAAAGCAAGAGTACCTTATTAAACCTTTTTAAGTGTAACCTGGATAACTGGATGGGGAACAGAAAGTACACCCCTGGGATTCCACCTGTGTCCCCTGCTAGTCAGGGGCATAGGGTGCTGATTTGTTGGAACATGGGCTAAATTCTTGGCTAGGCTTGTAAGGGATTAGGGCCAATAGCCTAGTAACTTCCTATAATCCTAAGTGTTTTTGTATGTAATGTCACCCCTAATTTTTATGAGTTCCGTTTAGTTTTAAGATGATATCCCTGTGGTATGATTTATTCATGTTTTATTTCTTATTAAGCCATGTTTCAGAGGCTGCTAGAATATCTTGTGTGTGGAAAGCTAACCCAGGTATGCACTTCTGTCAGTTTGTTTCTCACATACTTCTAACATTGTCTGTGAAAAGGTGAAGATCATATGAAGGATGTCTTGAAATTTATTAGGTCTGTTATAACATGGAGTGTTTTTCAGGATCTGGGCTAGGATGAATGTCTCTTCACATGATTTTTGAGCTTTGGTCTAGGGTTGAGCTTGTTGAATGTACGTTTGTGGGTATGACTGGTGATTTTAAAGAGGTGGATTGTAGCTGAAGTGAAGATGCTAGAAACTAGTAAGATTTAGTGAGTACGCTTTTGGGTGCAAACTGGTGTAAGTATTGTGAGTTGTTGAGAGGGTGTGTATTTGGGGAGGTTGATAAGATGTTTGGTAGGCTATGGGATAGTGAAAGAATCTTCACCTTTACAGTCACGTTTACACAGATTTCTCTACGGAGTCTGCATTTATAACAGAGGAGTGTAGGCTAGTATGCTACCTGTGTTAGCTGCTGTCAGAATACAAGAGCCTTCAATAGGAATTGTATCTTAGTGTGACATGCAACATGATTGCAGAAGAATTTTTTATCTTAAAAGCTTCATACTTAGACCTTTCTCAAATGCTTTAACAGTTAATCTTCCCAGATGGGTAGCATACTTGCCCCTTCAGTCTTTCATATCTGTACCTGTTTATTTACCAGTCTTATTTTGGGCAAGTTAATTCATTTCTGATACTCGTTTTTGTTATTCATCTCGCCCTCTTGCTAGGGAGCAAGGTCTTCTGTTGCCAGCACAATTGTATCATACCCCCGAGGTCAATGGCCAAGGGAGATTTTTGAAGTATGTTATAAAACATTTTTTTAATCCATTCAGGCATTTGGTAATCCAGGTTAAGTGCTGCTTTTTTTTTTTAGAATTAATTGGCCAAGGGGAATTGTAGATCCAGTGCCCAGTGCTGTTTGTTGAGGGGTGCACCACTTTTTTTCTCTCTAAATTCCAGAGATAACCATGAGACTAGTTTTGTATGTTTCCCATGTGAATAAAGTCTATATGTACAGTGATGCAGAATGGTATTCCTTAGTTCCTTGCTGTCTCTGCCAGGAAGCCTGGATCATGGCTTTGGATATGCAGGATGCTTGCTGTCATATCCCACCTTTAATATATTTCAAGGTTGCATTTTCAGTTATAGTCTTGCCATATGACCTTACAGCTACTTTCAGAGTTAAGGCATTGTGTAGCTCTAGGCATAGTGAGCATAGTAGTCCTTTAGGACAGGGTCAGTCACATTCAGACCGTCTCTCTATAGCAGTTGGTAGAAGTCTCAAGAGTTGTTATTCCATTTCTGGAGAGAGACTTTTATTGTCTCCAGCAGCTGACCAGTGGACCCCGTTCCACTCCTCAGTTGCCACATCTATCTGCCCAATCTGGTCTCTCCAGGACATTCTTCAATAAGAGTTTGGACAGCATCATGCTGCTTGCTTGGTAGGTTTTATTTTCTTTGTGCCCTAATCTTCCTTTCTCAGGGTTCATGCCTGTTAACATCTAGCGGCCAGGCATGCAATGGGAAATTATGGTACATGGTCCTGCTTCCACAGTGACTCAGCCGAAGACCTCCATTAACGGCAGTGCCCAGCCGGTGTTCCTGGCCCATAACAAGTATCAAGTGTGCCCACCCAGTTCAAATATCAAAAATCAATTTCTCCATCCTTTCCTACCATGTTCTCAGATGGATCAGCCACTAATTGTACCCAGGTCACTTGGCCCGTAGTCAAGGCTTTATCACTTTATACCATGGTGATGCCTATTTCTGAATAGTGTAGGGGTGATAAATGAAATTGTTTTGGACAGTTTAGGTATAGAGTGTTTTTATCACTGTTGGTTCATATGGCTGTCCCCATGCCACACCACACTTCATATGAGAAAATTTCACAGTTTCTAAACTCAGAGGACAGATTCATTGGACCTGTTCTCCCTCTTATTCTGCAGATGGTAAGTAAAGTAAGATGGTGGCTGGAGATACTATGCTTTGATTAGAGAAAAATCTTTCTAATACATTGGCCACAGATACCTTCCTCTCTAACTGAAGTGCTTCTCCAAACAACCTGTCATTCTAGGCACATGATATTTTTAACCTCTGTATAATGCAGTTGCAGTTACAGAAATTTCTTTTCAGTGGATCAGAAGCAGGGCGGGCTGCTAAATCCAGGACTGAAAGCTCTCTGTTTTACTGCTTGGATGTTGGACTCTTAATTTTCAGTAGAGCATTGGGACCACCCTAGGTATTCAATGCCCCACTGCCTGCCTTTTTCTTTCAAAATGTGCCACATGCTCGTCAGTGCAGGTGACATTTCATTCTTTACCAGCTGCAAATAGAGCATATCTTAATATATTTGCTTTATTGCTGTTCAGTGGTCTGTAGTATTCATCCATTAAAATGCATTGTACTGCCATTTCAGCCTGTTTTCCTTGAGATCGCGTTATTCTTAATGAAATTTGCATCTGATTTCAGTAAATATAGCTCTGGTTCTTTTGCGATAATCTGCAAGGCTAGTAGGACTCTTGTGTCTACTAATTTTCCTGTGCACCTATGTAATGTCTGATATTAATTTAATTCAAGTTCTCCTTCATTTATCCATAGACAAAGGAAGAAGAAGAGCAAGTTCTTTACAACAGAAAGCCAAAAGACAAGTTGCAAACATTTCTATAGCTTAATGCATTAAGAACCTCTGACCAGCTATTAATTCTTTATAACTAGCAAACTGTATGCCCAGTTGGGGGGGGGGGGGGTAGAAATGTTTTCAGTTGTATAGCTGATTCTGTAACATAATCTTATGTTTCAGAAAGCAGCAGCTACCACCACTGCCGCCTTGGAAGGTGCTCACAGTGGTCCAGGAGGCAGCTGTGTAGTAGGTTTCTTCAATCGTTACAATCTGAGTTTCATATTCAGACCTAGAGTTTTTTTTTTTTTTTTTTTGTAGCATGACTGCTAATCTTGCTTTCCAAAATATTCTTACTAGTAGAGGCTTCCTTTACACAAAATCTGGAGAACGGTTGATATGGGTCAATATCTTTATTACCTAGTAAAATCTTCCATTTATCAGAAATGATTTAACACCTATATGATGTGAAATGCCACACCTCTAGCAGCATACACACATCTTGCATTCCAGAGCATTTTCTTAAAAATAAACTTAAAAAGCATAAGAAATACAAACTATTTTGCAAACAATAAAAGCTGTTGAAACTGTACCAGTAGAAATAAGTATTTTTCCAGGGGTGATGGCCAGTGCTTTAGTCTTTTCCATAAATACTGTAATATATTATAATGCACACAAACCCCAAATTATATATTCAGCCTAGATGTATATCGTTAGAACTTTTTTGTTAACCAGATATAAGCCTTCATATGATTATGATAAATTCATCTGTAAGTGCATGTTTTTGAGGATATTTATAGAAATATGAAAACATTTATTTAATGGTATAATGAGCAATGCAAATAATACCGGATAGCTCTCAAGATGTGCAACTTGCAGTTCAAATATCAAAGATCAATTTCTTCATCTAAAGTTTCACCTAATGTTATGTAACAGTTTGTAAGACACTTGGTTCTTGAAGTATAAAGTACATATTGATATATTGCTTATTTTCATAATTACACTATTATACTTGGGGTTTTCAAATAATCTATTAACTGTTCTACCTACTTTCTTACAAATAAATATACTGAATTGCTTCCCAGACTTTAATGCAAACTTACTGTGCCACATTGTACCCACTGCTATAACAGGAACAAATATATTGTTCCTCATCATTACAGATTGAGCACCATTATGCTCTGCACCTATAACTGCATCCTCTTTGGTTAGGTATGATCTTCAAGCAGCGGTGGCCCTTACTATTTGAATCTAGCCCCAAACATCCACTAATTTTATCATCTTCAGATATGTCTCCAAGACAAATGTACTCCAACTATATCATGACCTGGGAAATTCGAGAGTCGCCTTGACTTCATCACCCAACATCAAGCACTACTGCATATGTAAAAGAGGTTCTGTTCTCACCTCCATATTTATATTAACGTTTGGGTCATAATATGTATCAAATACTGTGTCAAGTTTAGGAATAACCCCCAGTGCTATAACCCTGGAAACAATATAAAAGGAGGAAGGCAAGGGGAAAAAAAACTCTTCTCACTGTCTAGCAAATTGAAACCCCCATCTCAAAATTAAACTCAGAAAGTTAAGAAACAAAATCAAATATATATATCATGGCCAAGTATGAATTCAGGCAATTACAAGTTATCCTTCAGTTATGTCAGGAACCTTAGAAACAACATTCAGTGCTACTCCAAATTGATAATTTTTGTATCTATTCTACCCTTCAAGATGTAGCTGAACTGTTAGCAGATGCATTTAGTTGAAACTTCTCCCACTATCGCTACCTGGCCTACATCGGTATGATCCCTTGTCGTGTCTCTTTACATCACCCCAGAACAAGTCCTAAAGGCTCTCTAAGAGATGGAAAAATACTGGCGACATGGGACCTAGGGAGTGTTGCAAGTATGAAGCACTGTTGTATTGACCTGTGTCTAAGGCTAGGAGAACTATTGTCATTCATCTACACAAGTGAGGCACCAGATCTTGGTAATTATAGACCTGTAAGCATCACAAGTGTTATCTGTAAGAAAGTGAAGTGCATCATTATGGACCATATAAACATGGGTATAGGTAGTGTACCCTCAACCCAAATCAGTTTGGATTTATGAAAGATAGATCTTGTCTGCTTAACCTGGTTGTCTTATTTGAAAAAGTCACTGAGGCCTCAGATGACTGCAAGTCAGTACACATGCAGATTAAATCTTTTGACACTATTCCTCACTCAGGCATCATAGATAAATGTATAAAACTAAATGTAAACCCTTGTATTAACCAATGGATATCAAACTGGATAAGAGAACACAGTAAATCAAGACTGAGGGATACACACTCCTCTAAAATCTTTTATACCAGTTTGTCCCGCCAGGGCTCAGTACTGGGGCTACCTCTGTTTGATAGTTACTTTTCTGACATCAAAAGCCTTTAGCTGAGCTGATGACTGTAACCTTGGAACCATAATCAACTCTGCAGTGAATTCCCAAATTATATAATATGGCTTAACATGCACAAACAAATGGTGGCATGACCATGGTGTCAACCTAAATATTAGAAAGTACAGTATCATACCCTTGCAAACAGGTGCACCTTTGTTCCCACTGCATTAATGATACCACTTAAAAACAGATGCAGTTGCCAGAGACGTGCCCATTTGTTGACAATGAACTTTCTCTTGACCACTGTGAGGCCATGGTTGTTAGAAAATCCTTGTTTCTAGCGCAGATTGCTAAGGGTATTTCTTCCAGATCAAAAGATATTATCATACCTCTCTAATTCTGCATTTTTAGGTCCATAATTGAATACGGTGCTGTTTTTTGGTATATACCTCTCCAGACACATGACCCAACCTGAAAGACCCTAATGCTTCCTCTCTAAGGAAAAAAAAAGGCCTATGATCCATTACCAGAGCAGAAAGCCTTACAGCTCTCCCTTTCCTCTGTCTCACACAGATTCCTTATGGCTGAGTTCTGCATGGCCTGTAAGGCCTCAAATAACCCTGCCCTGAGTAATGTCCTTCAAACTCAGAAAGCAGACAAGACTGTAAAAATCCATACTAAAGACCTTAACCTTTCACTTGCTGCTGTGAGATACCTCACTCAATTTCGGTCATTTGGAAGAGTCTCCCCCTTTATGTTAAAGTGGCTCCCTCTGTGATTGAATAGGTAATCACTAATATATCCCTTGTTTTGCCGTACAAGCCCTCATGGAAAGGGTAGCAAGTGGTGAGAATTGCAGTAGTTAGGCTACAAGTGATTTACTGGATCAGTTGCCTATTAGTAAATTATGAGCCACTGTGTGATTTACACACATACTGATTACTAAATCAAAAGATGTCCTTCCAGATCGCTGTTGCAGTATTCTTCACAGAAAGGATCTTCTGCCAAGGATAGCCCAATGTCCGGCCAGTATGCCAAAGCCTTTAGATTTTATAGGTGCTGTATTCACATTATATATATGCCCACCACATAGGGTATAAAGGTGATATACAGACGCAAATACTTAGAACTTCTTTGCTGTCCATCCAAACACCTGCTGTGCTTGTTACCAAGATGTCTTCAGATAAGTTCCCCATTGGGGTTTCCCTCTTTTTTTCCTTCACAGTATTAATTGTGTTCATGTCATCCAGGAAGGGAAAATGTCAGTGTAGGAGGCAGATTCCCTATAAAGACCATCACGACCAGTATCTTTTTTGCCTAGGTGCTTCCCATGTCCATATGCAATGATATGTATGTCAAGCATTTGTCCCGAAGACCATCTGTAGTCACTTAACTTCCCTTTTCATATACCCTGAGAACCAGCATCTTAAATTGTTGGCTTAGGGTGCTATGGCCGAATCCTCCTTTACTGAGGGACAGCTCTCTTCGAAGAAGGCAGCCAAACAAATAAAGGCCTGATCTGGTTGCTGTCCAGCCTCCACCAGGCATCTTTTTAGCAGCTAACAAAAGCCCTGATGTCCAGTACTTGCATCAGATTCTTCTGCCTTGGCTCTGTCGGAGGCCGGCATGGATCCGAGTTCTCGCACGTCCTGGAAGGCTTTTCAAATGTCTGCTGCAGATGTTGAGGGGGAATCATGGTTGATTATTTCCAAGGGGCCAAGGGGAGATTCCTCAAGTCTTAGTCCAGGAAGAGTGTCCTACTATCATCATTGAATCCGTCCAAGGGCTGAGCTGCTGAAAATTGCTATGGTGGACATCCCTCTTAATAAAAAGCTAAAGACAAAGCATGTTACTCCTATTGCTAATGATCTCCACTGTGAATAGCACGATTTACTCAAGGCTTGTTTAATGCCTTGATAGCCTTGAAGCCTCCTCAAGGGGTGTCAGTCCCTGCTCCTCTGTGGTCTTCCACATTCTTAAGAGGATAAGGGAAATGGATTCCACAGATGAGGGGCTAGATTCTAGATGAGGAATCCCTTGTAAACTCCTTCCAAATTCCTTCTCTAAACTGTGGTTCAGTGGAAGAGGTTTCTTTGAGGCTGGATTCTTCTGTGAAACAATTATTCTTTGGGGATACTGTTGCTTGTATGCTGGAGTACTTTAAGCAGGATTGATCCCAGGTTTCTGACATCCAAAAGTGATACTATGAGCTTCTGTAAATGGAGTCTCCTAAGCCATCTGCAGTCCCTTCTGTATTGGCAGCACTTCTGGATACCTGTGCTGATTCTGTAGCTCCTAATTCTCAGCTCCCCAGCACCTAAGAAACCTGACAGACTCTACAAGGTACCTGAGGACTGCAAATTCTTGTTTAAATGTTGTCCTGATTGACCTTTCTGTGGTTTCAGTCTCCACTTATAAGACTTCTAAACTTTTGCATTATTCTAAGCTCCTTCTTTCTGATAAGAATAGTAGGGCTATAGGAAGGTTGGGTAAAAAAAGGTATATACTGCTGCCACCTTGTCATTTTGGGGTATTAATTACTAAGCCCACATGACCAGGTGTGTCTTGGTTCTCCTTTCTTGGGTAGCTAAGGTTGAGTTGTCTGATCTCTCTGATTCAGAAAGGAAAACTTTAATTCTTTCTTTCCTTGGGTCCACTTTCCAGGTTGCTTGTCACTCTGTAAAATGCAGTTATGATGCTGCTGATGCTTCTTCTAGGGCTGCTGCTTTTGGTTTTGAGCTGAAGCATTATTCTTGGCTTGCCTGATGACATTAAAGCCAACTTTTTGGGGTGGTTCTAAATGAAGGACCAGCACTGGTAGAGTTTTTAGTAGAATCTGGAACAGAAGTTGCAAATAAGAAATTAATAATTAGTAGAGTATATAAAATACTGCATGATAACTATACAAATCAATCAGAGGAGGTTAGGAAGGACTGGGAGAAGAGATTAGATAAGCAACTCACAAAGAAACAATGGGGATATATGTACGTCACCCAAATATGCAAGAAAATCTCCACGATTGCAGATCTTTGTCTGGAAGTGCTTACATAGGTATTGTTATACCCCAAGCAGACTTCAAAGAATTTTTCCTCAGGTAGACAGCAAATGTTACAGGTGTGATGGGGCAGAAAGAGATAATTGGGAACATATTTTCTGAGAGTGTGATGAGTTGGTAAACTTTAAAGATTCCCTGCAGACTGCTTTGTCAGATGCAGGATGAGCAAGTTAAAGTGACTAGGGAAATGAGGTTTTGAGCTATGATATCAACCCAGAATTGCCTAGACATAGGCCTTGCTAAGTCTAATTATGATGGTTGCCAATAAAGCAATTACTAGAAAATGGAAATCAAAGTGTAAGCCAACTTTGCTACAAGTAGAGAAGATGATAACAGAGTTAAAACAACTGGAACTGGTATCTTTAGAAAAGGGTTTGAGCAAATTACATAGGAAAAATGGGAACTGTGAAATCAAATACATGCAGAGCTGGAACGAGGTTTAAAAGAAGGCAGGACATGAATGAGCTATGTAATGGTTAAGCATGACTGGATATGTTAAAAGTCATATATAACATTCACAGCTACAGTTGTGTCAGCACGCTTTGGAATGTATAATGTTTGCAACTGAGCTTGTGTTGCTATGGGTTTATTGTCAGTGATATATATATATATATGTAACATGGCCTATGTCATATATGATAATGTAATAAAGATGTTTCTTGTTTAAAAAAAAAATTGGTTGCTCCTCTGGATAATGAAAATCTTTTTGGGACAGCTGCAGCTGACCTGTTCAAGTTCCTCCAGGATAAGGGTAAGGGCATGCAGGAATGCAAGCATATTTTTGTCTGCCCTATACCCAAATTTTGGAGGAATTGCTCTTCTAAATCTGCCTTTGTTCATAGGCAGACTTGTCAACCTCTCAAAGGTAAGAAGGGGTCCAGGCATATTCCTTCTAAGTTCACTCAGATGCCTTCATCTCAGAAGCCTTTCTTTCAGGCAGGTATGTTTCTATTTCACATTTTTCTTCCTCTTTCCCTTGTCTGTCCATCTTTCTTTATCTCTCCCAAATTGGCAACAGATCACCTCAGACTCTTGGGTGCCATCTGTCATTCATCAGGTGTATTTTATGACATGAACCCCCCCCCCTTTTTTTCAGTAATTCCACAGCCTCCTTCAGAACAACTCTCTCTCTCGCACTTCCCATAAGTGTTACAGTCCCTTTTGAATCAGGGCACCATTCAAACTGTGTTCCATCCACTGATGTGGGAAGAAGCTTTTATTCCAGGATGTTTTTAGTTCCTTTGATGGAGGGGACTTTGAGATCAATTCTGGAACTATCTACTCAATACTTTTCTCAAGTTCCCTCTTTCAGAGTGTTGTCTCTCCAGACATTGTTTCCTCTTCTCTCCCATGTCTTGGTCTCTCTAGACCTTAAGGATCTCTATCTTCACATCTCTATTCACCCTGTGTTCAGGAAAATTTTACATTTTTCTCTGTTTCTTCCTCTCATGTTCGGTTCTGGGCTGTGTCCTTTGGCTTTTTTACTACCCCAGGGGGTATTCACCAAATGCTCACTCTTGTCATTGCCTTTTGCAAGCTTTGAGGGATACAAATATTCCCTTATCTAGACAACTTGCTCATTTAGGCTCCTTCTCCCAGCAGTTTTCTACAAGATCTTCACTTTACTACTTGCCTCTCACAAGTCTGGGGTTCACCATCAATCTCAAGAAGTCGGTACTATGCCTCCTTAGGATTATATTTTCTCAGTTGCAGGATTCAGACTATTCCCACATTGACTTCACTTCCTGCCCCCAAGGTTTTGTCTCTGACAACTTTCTTCCAGTCTCTACTTCCTCTGTCCTCTCTCACAGCCAGGGAATTTCTCAGGATTCTGGGGTTTATGGCCTCCACCATTCCCAACATGGTCATCCCTGGGGTTTCCTGCTCCTTTGGTTCCTTGTCTCAAACTTGAGCTCTAGTAGTGGAGTCAACACATTTCTATCAATTTGGGACTGCCCAACCTTTTATGCACCAGTTTCTTCCCAAGAACAGTTCGTGGATGTCTCAGACCTGGAGTGGGGTGCTTCTGTGAAAGTTCAGGTGTCAGGAGTCCTCATTGGAGGTCAGACCGTATCAATGTAAAAGAGTGCTCTGCTTCTGGCTCTACAAGCCTTTCATTCCTCTTTTCCTCCTCAGCCCCCTTAAAATCTTCACAGACAATACCACTGTGATGTGGTATATCAAAAAGTAGCGGGATACAAAATCTTATCTCCTTTGCAGGCTAGGTATTCAAGCCTGGTATCTGACTGTCAGTTATCAGGAGACTCTTTAGGCAGTTTACATCTCTTCAAAGCACAGTCTAGTGATGGAGTCTCTGAGCAGATCTAGAAGACAGGCTCGTGAATGGATGCTTCACAGAGGTGTGTTTCTGGACATAGTCCATTGATGGGGTATTCCTCAGGTAGATCATTTTGCCTCCCCTCTGAACAGGCAACTTCCTCTGACTTGGAAAGTATTCACCCTCTTTTTTTCCTTGGAAGGGAATGTTTCTGTGTGCTGGCTTTTCCATTCCTGTGCTGCCAAGAGTACTGCACAAGATCAAGCAGTACTCTCCTAAAATCTTGCTGACTACCTTTTGGTCCAGGCAGCACTTGTTCCCCTTTCTTTTTTATCTGGCCAGGGGCAATCACCACAAGTTACCTCAACAGGTGGATCTACTCACACAAGACAAGGGATGTCTTCTCCATCCTCATCTGTCCACTCTTCAAATGACACTGTGGGTAATAGGGTTTTGATCCCTTTTAGGCACTACTTTTTTTGAGGACATGCTTCAGGCTCTGCAGAAGACCAGGACAACCCACTACCACAAAATTATACATGTCTAAATGGAAAATAATTTCTATTTAGTGCCTCTCTCACCATCTGGATCAGATCCTTTCTTACTAGGGATTCCTCTGGTTCTGTCTTATCTGTGTGATCTGGTCCATGCTGACTTGGCATATTCTTCAGTTAAAGCTCACCTGTCAGCTATCTCTGCCCTTGAACCCTCCTTTTGGCCTCTTGATTTGAGGTCAAGCAGTTTCTGAAAGCTGTCCATATCTGCCCTCCAAGAAAGCCTATTCCTCCTCCTCCTTGGGACCTCAATTTCCTTCTTGAAAAATTTGATTTGGGCTCCTTTTAAAGTTGCTAGTTCAGCTTTCTTGCAGCTTTGTACTTGGAAGACTGCTGTGCTGCTGGCTCGCTCTTTGTTCAAGAGATTATCTGAGCTTCAGGCTCTTATGGCCATTCCTTCTTTTTATTTTTTTGCAGAGAGAGGGTGTCTCTCTCTTTATACTAACCACTCTTTTATGACCAAAGTAGTTAATGAGTTGTCCCTTAATAAATCTATTCAACTTTCTTCCTTTTTTCCTTCTTCACAGTCTGCCATTGAGAAGGTTCTCCACACCCTGGACCTTCATAGACAGCTCAGATATTATTTGGATAAAACAAAGGGTACTTGCAAGTTTGAGAAACTTTTTGTTTCTTTTCATTCCAGGACTTTGGGTTTAGCTGTTTCCAAACTAACCATCTCCTCCTGGATCTCTAAGGCCATTTCTTTTTGTTATTCCTTCCATGGCAAATGTCTTTCTTTGGCTGCAAAGGCACATTCTGCTAGGGCAGTTTCCACTTCTGGTGACTTTTTTAAGGGTTTGGACACCATTTCCTTCCTTGTAGATGCTACTTGGTCCTTTGTTCAGACTTTTACCAAGCATTACAAACTGGGTGTTGTTTCCAGGGCAGGTTTTGTCAGGGCTGTCCTGCATGGGTTTATAGAGGGTTCTTCTGTGCCTTCCTCCTCCCAGTCTTAGCTCTTGTACTCTCCCTTCAGTGAATAATACTGTAACAGTGATATGGAAGGACATAGTACAGTTATGTAAAATCTTACACTGAGAGTAGATGTCTTTCTCTTCACTTTTGCAGTTACCCCCCCCATTATAGATCTTGCCCCTCTCTTTTGTTACCCTCCTGTCCAAGGGTCTTTTGCTTTCTTTCCCTTCTGAACCTTTTTCTTCTGAATGGATGTGTTCTTCATTGTCATGGGGGGGGGGGGTATTTTGCTCCTCCTGGGGCAATGCAGTTCTGAGTATTTGCATCCATATGTCACCATCATGCCCAATGTGGAGAGCATATGTGTGACATATAGCACTTATAAAATCTAAAGGCTTTGGTATGCTGTCCAGACACTGGGCTATCTTTCATAGGTGTTTACTAGGCTGGGCAGCCACAGTGGTGCAGCGGTTAGCATTGCTGCCTCACAGCAAGAGGCTCTCTAGTTCGATCCTTGGCTGGGGTGCCTTCTGTGCGGAGTCTGCATGTCCTCCTTGTGGTCGCATGGGTTTCCTCCCCAATCCCAAAGTAGGTGGATTGGTTACTCTAAATTGCCCCTAGATGTGAGTGCATGCGTGTGTGTGTGTGTGTGTGTGTGTGTGTGTGTGTGTGCCTTCTGTGGAAGGTTGGGTGCGGGGCTGGCAAATCGACACTGTAAACCTCCACTGCCAATCATGAGTGGACAGGTGATCCGCTGTGGCGACCCTTAACTGTAAAAAGCCGAAAGAAGAAGAAGATAGGTGTTTACTAGGCTAATGACCACAAGAGCCTTTTTAAGCCTAGCCATGCATCCCAAATCTCTGTCAAGTTCTGATACCCTTGATAAGTGCAAGCAGGGGTTTGGGAGATGAAGCATTTAGAAGTTACCTGTGTCCATTAGAGACATAGGTGCCAAACCAGGGATGAATTTCCGGTTTCCCATCCAGTTGACCAAGTTACACTTGAATTGGGTTAGGGAGGAACTCTGCTTCACATGGATGGGGGAGACTGTTCCATAGATGTGGTAGTCTCTGCGATACATATCTCTCTCTCCAGTGGGACCTATTTATATCACAAGCAAGGTTTAAGTCTTTAGAATGGGTAATTCTGGTGCTATTTGTTTTGTGGCTATACAAGATGTCCATCAGAGTGGGGTCTGGAAATGCCCTATATGCCAGGCATAGACCTCCCCTCAGATGCCTGTAGGAGACAGAATACAGGGATAGGGCCTTGAGGTGGTCTACATACGACATTTTACTTAGGCCCTGTATTTTTTTTAGTGAGGAACCTCTGTGGACGTTCCAGTTGTTGGATATGCTTGGTTAGGTACATACCAAAGGGGGCACTGTACTCAATGATAGGTCTGATGAATGACGAATATAGTGGAACAGTGACTTCCATGGACTTAGATGCCATACCTTTGTTTATAAGTTGTGCAGTATAGAATGATTTCCTCACTACTGTAGGCACATGATGGTCAATGGCTAGATTACTATCTGAGTGTGTCCCTAAGTCTCTGACTACTGGGTCATCTCTAAGGGGTGTGTTTGGCAATATGATAGTTACCAGGGATGGATGACTTCTCAAAGGATACTATTATACATTTCTTGGCATTTAGCTTTAGTCCATGGCTCTGATACCAGTTGGCTGTCTGTGTCAGCCCCTCCTGGAGAACATTTATGTCAGTGTGAGATTCAATGACCGCTCCTAATTTGCAATCATCTACAAAATTAGTCAGCCAGAGACTACTGATATTGGCCTTGACTTCTGAGAAGTAAATGCCGAAAAGGAGTGGTCCAAGGACTGATCCTTGAGGGACTCCACTTGTGACTGGCCTCTTTGTAGAGGTGGACTCCCCAGTTCTAACTTCCTGGGTCCTGTCTGTGAGCCAGTTGACTATCCACTAGTTGAAATACAGGTTTGTATCTAACCTCTTTAGTTTGTCAACAGTGCCGAAGTGGGGTGTTGTGTCAAATACCTTGGCCAGGTCAAGATAGGCAGTGTGAACAATTTTGCCCTCATCCATTGCTTTGGTAACCTTCTCAAAGAAGTCACCAGGTTGAGTAGGCATGACCTGCCCTTGACAAATCCAAACTGGGTTGGGTCATGTGTCTGGAGGTTTACTATATCTTGATTGATCATCTCCATGATAATTTTTTTCTGTGGCTCTACATATAACACTAGTGAGATTTATGGGTCTGTAGATGGCTCACCTTTATGCAGAGGGGTGGCTGTTGCCTTTCTCCATTCATGAGGCACAAAACCTGTTTAGATGCTACAGTTAAATAGTAATTCCAGAGACTCTGGTAGGTCATGTTTCATGCTATTTAGAAGGCATCCTGGGATATTGTCTGGACCTACTGATGCAGTATTCTTGGTCTTAGAGAGAGTATTAAGGACCTGTACCCTAGTGATAGTAGGAGTTATATTTGTTGATATTTCCTGAGGGAAGGTTGAGGGGGGGAGATGGGTAAAGTTGGAGCTGAATTTATCAGCCAGGAGATTTGCTATGTATTCTGGCTCAGTATAGGTGGCTCCATTTACAATGAATTCTGTACACAATTTTGTATTGCTTTTGAGGTTGCGAACATAGCTAAAAAATGCTTTGTGGTTGTCCTTGACCTGGGAGGCCAAACATGCCTCAAATTTGGCCTTGGTAGACTTTTTGTCCTCTGAGGAGTTTGTTTAGCTTAATGAGGGTGCTTTTATCCTGCTGGGTGCTGCACCTCCTAATTTTTGCCATGATTTTCTTCCTGCTGTTATACAGCCTATTGATTTTGTGATTCCACCAGGGTGGCTTGTTTTTTGAGTTATTTCTATACTACTTCCTGGTGGGCACAGCTGCGTGTATGCAACTATTAACATACTTGTACAGGGTTTCTGTGAGCAGTTCTGCATAGGCAGCAGTGTTCTCAGGGTTTATGGAGGCTTGCATTTTTGCCAGATTCTTGCTTAATAGTAGGAAGTAGGTGGTTAGCTTTAGAATAGTTCCTGAATATTCCAGTTTTAGCTGGGTGTCCAGGTTTTATTTTTACTTCAAAGGAGGCCATTTTGTGGTCTGACCTTACCATGGAAGGCATTATAGTAGGGGATGTGCAGCACTCTCCCATATTACTGAAGACCAGATACAGTATGGTTGCACCGCTGGTTGGTGTATTGACTATCTGGTCCAGGGAGTTTGTGTTTACAAAATCCTGGAATCTCTGTGCATGTACATTTGGTGTCGTTTAAAATTCCCAGTTAATAGTGGGGTAATTAAAGTCACCCATGAATATGGTATTTGGTTGGATGGTTAGTGTTTCTCATAAGTTTAAATACATGGTATGGGTTTCCTGTGCCATTGAGGGGGACCTACACCTTGCAAGGAGTGGTATTGGATTTTGCCTGTGGTGATTTGAACATGGAGCAGCTCAAGTACATTGTCCTGTTTGACCAGCCTTGAAGTATATTTTTCTTTGATGTAAATACATTCACCTCCACCTTTAGTCCCCTGCCTGTGAAGTAGCTGGTATAAATATGTGGAAAGAATTATAACCTAGCACTGTTGGTGTGCTCTCCGCGGCTTTAAACCATGCTTCAGTGACCACACAGACGTCAGCATTCTCTAGGGTAAGGAGAGCTTCTAGGGAGTGGAGTTTTTTGTTTAGACTCCTAGCATTGAGCAGTAATACTTTTAGATTTTAGATTTTCTTTGAGTAAATAAGATGACTTCTAGCTCATACGACTTCCATTTTGAGTTGCCGTGTAATATTGTGATGAACATTTCTGGAGGATCAGAAATCACAGTGTGTATTTATTTAAATTACTATTTTTAAGTTGCAAGAATGCAGCAATTTGTTAGTTATGCATTGTAATGATGGTAGCATGCAAATTTAGAGTAAAAGTCTGTTTTAAGACCAGTTCAGTTGTTCTGCCTACAGAGGCTGAAGACAATTGATGTTATGTGATCCTATCTCGCCTACATTCTGAATGATGGGTTCGGAGCCGATCCCTCGGCTCCGACTCGGCACGCTTATGCCAAAGAGCGAAGTCTCTTACTGGCTGAGCTTACCATATCCCAGGATGCACCACTACCAGTCCCCCAGATCTCGTTTGCCGCTAACAAGTGAAGACGTGGTCTCGAGCTGGCTGAGTTAAGTAGTGATTATTTCACTAGTTTTTCTGTCAGGTTTTTTCTTCATTCTCTACAAAAAGCTGTTTTAACAGCTATTCTTGTGTTTTGAGTGTGTTTGACAAAATTCACTTGGTGAATTCTTGTGTTGTGAGTGTGGACTAGGAGTACCTCTTGTCTGGAAAGGCCTTTCCCGGTCTTTTTATTTGTAGGTGACTTCGGTCCTATTTTAAATCATTTACATTTCTCTTCTTTAAATAAGAACTAACTGAGAGAAATTATTACATTTACAGAGTTTGTGCTGTGTTTGACTAACTCTGAGTATTGCGAGTGATAACTGTAAGCCTATTCTAGGTGTGTCACCAGTGTTCTTTACAGTTACTTTTGAAATTTCTATAATGTCACAGAATCCTAGGCCTTCGGGCTTCAAGAAATGTGTAAAATGTAGCTTCAAAATGTCCATCACGGACGATCACTCGCTATGTGTGTATTGCTTAGGGGCAAAGCATTTACAGGAATCATGTAGTGTATGTCACGCTTTTTCCTCAAGGGTCCTCCAGGAGAGGAAAAATAAATTAATTCTTAAGGGATTAATTAAACCTTCTTTCGAAGAAGCTTTGGCATCCTCTCCTTCTCCGGCCAAAAAGAAAAGGGCGTCGGCTCCGACCAGTCCGTCGGATCCGATCGCTAAGAAACAAAGGCAGGCCTCTCCTTCGGCTCCAAGGACTTGGGCCGAGGTCGTAACGGTCTGCCTCGATGCCACCAGTATCGACTCCTCTGGCTTCGGAGCCGATAGCTGGGGCATCGAGAGGCGGGTCATCTTCGTCGGCTCCACAGCTCTCGGAGCCGACAAAGGTTGCCCGCTCAGACACTTCCTCCTCGGCGCCGAAGTCCATCTCGGCACCGATGGAAACTGGTGTGTGTATTCCCTCGGCGCCGATATTCATCGAGTCGCCTCGGAGCCGGTCCCCTTGGTCTTCGAGGATGTCAGATTCTGATATAGACAGGGTGCTCCAAAGACTGTTCCAGCCCCCAGTCTTCCAAAAATTTGTTTCGGTTCCGACCCAGTTGGCTTCGGAGCCGATGACCTTGGCCCACCCCATTGCCATTCCTCCTCCGACTGCTTCGGCTCCGTCGGAGCAGGTGCTGTTGGAGCCGATGGAGATCTCAGGGTCGGCTCCGACCCTTACTCCAACCCGGGCCTTCGGGTCCGAGTTTGGTACGCGGACGTCTTCGGCTGGACCCGGGGGTGATGTTTCGGACCTATGCTTTCGGTTCCGAGCCTCCCCCTCGGTGCTTTGGCTGCGGGTCTTCCGTTGACTATCACGGCTCCGGGGACCGGACACTCCCAGGATTCTGGGGGTCCGGCTTTCAGAGCCATGAGGAGTGCCTTGGCCAAGTCCTCTTCGCCATCTCCCGGCTTTACCGGCACCTTCCCTAGGCGTGGAGACTGGGTCTTTGGCAGTTCCCCTGTCCGTAGTCAGCGGAGCCCCGGGGCCTGAGGTTACCCCCAGTGGGGGTTCCCCTCCTCCTGAGGGTTCTTCTGAGCTGTCTTCGGAGGAACCCCCAAGGAAGAGATCGTGCAAGAGGAAGCACGTGGACTCCCCCAAGTCTATTACTTCAGACACTGATCTGGATGATGCAGAGGGGTCCCTGAAGTCGTCCTCGGATGATGTCTCCTTTGCAGACATCTTAGAGATCCTCAAACAACGAGGCGGCTGGATATCCAAACCCCCCTCTACTGATGAGTCAGTGCTCCTCAAGGCCTTTGGGGCTCAGCCCTCCGCCTCCTGGGTGTCTCCGCCCTTCGACGAGCTTCTGGATTTAGTTTGTCGAAGGGTGTGGGAACATCCAGATACCGTGGAACCAGTCCCTTCTCGTCCAAATAAATTTTTGTCTGCTCCCCCCGAGAAGGAGTTCCTCACTAAAGGCGTGGCTGTAGATGCCATGGTGGTGGCATCTGCTACACAACAGGACGTGGCAGAGGCTTCAACGTCCATCCATCCTCCTAATAAGGAGTCTAGGAGTATGGACAGGTATGGGAAGCGCACCCTGACTTCAGCGGCCTTTACTTTAAGGTCTCTGAATTATTTGGCACATTTTACCAGGCTTCAGAGGGATCTGGTCAAGGAGTTGTCAGATTCCTCTCGGGTAACCTACCTGAGCAGCTAGCCCAGTCGGTTAGCTCTCAGTTGGCTATCCTTATGTCAATTTCTAACTCGTCCATGAGGCTCATTTCCTATGCGGCCGAAGGCGGGTAGAGCGGCAGGCACAGGCGTGGCTCTACGGAGACAAGCCTGGCTCCGCTTGTGTCAGTTCGGAGGCCTTCAAGTCTTCCTTCACGACGCTCCCTTTGATGGGTCCTCCTTGTTTGGACCCAAGGTTAAAGACACCCTTACCGCTGTGAACAAGAGGGAAAAACTTTATCTGCCGTAGGTGCCCGTTATTCCACTCCCTTCGGCCTTACCCCAAGGCTAAAGGAGGGGAAAATGTGGTTCCGCAAATCCCGTAAGTTTTTCTCCCAACAGCAGGAAGAATCCCTTCCAGAGGCAGAGGACGGGGAAATTTTTCAGGGAGACGCCGTCCCAGAGGCGGCAGAGGGCCCCGCAATTCTGGAGACCGCGAGTCCTTTCGTGGCTCTTCAGCCTCCCACACGTCATGAGGGATTGCCCGGCTGTGCTGCTCCGGAGCCAGTCGGGTGTCGCTTGCCAAGCACCAAAAAGCCGGGGAGTCAATCACTCAGGACAGGGGGGTGCTTCGGATCATTGCGGGGGGTTACCCCACCCCATTCACTTTCTCCCCACCGTCCAAAAGAATCCCGGACCCACCACCCAGTCAAAGGGCAATGGCAGCCGCAGAAGCTTTAAAGCTGCTAGAAAAAGGAGTCATCCAACCGGTCCCCACAGACCAGATCGGATCAGGAAATTACTCCAGGTTCTTTTAGTGCCAAAAGACAGGGGACCTGAGACCAATATTGGATCTCAGCAGACTGAACCAATCCGTCACGAAATCCAAATTCCGAATGGTCACGTTACAATCCATTCTCCCTTTGTTGGAGAAGGATGTTTGGATGTGCTCCATAGACCTCAAGGACACCTATTATCACATACCGATACATCAGGCGTCCAGGAGGTATCTGCGCTTCAGCCTGGGAGTCAGTCATTACCAATTTTGCGCTCTGCCCTTTGGTCTCACCACAGCCCCCAGGGTGTTCACCAAGTGTTTGGCAGTAGTGACGGCTCACCTGAGAAGTCTTGGATTCCAAGTGTTTCCCTATCTGGACGACTGGCTCCTGACTGCCACCACCAGGCATCTACTAATGGACAACCTCAAAGCCACCATCTCCGTGGGTATTACCCTGGGGATTACATTCAATTGGTCAAAGTCTGTCTTGCTGCCCTCTCAGCATAAAGTTCATAGGAGCAGAGATAGACTCCAAGATTGATGCGTCTTTCTTCCTGCCGAAAGGATCCAAACTTTACAGGGCCAAGTTCAAGCTCTGATCTCGAGATCCAAAGCCCCAGCCAGGATGGTTCTACAAGTTCTAGGCTCAATGTCTGCCACGGTTCTTTTAGTCCCTCTGGCAAGATTGCACATGAGGATTCTTCAGTGGCTATTGTCAACGCAATGGTCCTTTCAGGATCTTCCCCTCAATCATCACATCATGATTACGGATATATGCAAAGGGACCTTCGCTGGTGGCTTCAGACATCCAATTTGGATCAAGGAAACCCTTTGTTCTTCCCTCTCCAGTGGTTACCCTGACGACAGATGCCTCCCAGATAGGGTGGGGGGGCCATTGTCTGGGCAGGCTAGTTCAGGGCTCCTGGCTTCCAGACGAAGCTCTTCTCCACATCAATGTGTTGGAGATGAGGGCTGTGCTTCTATCCCTTCAAGCCTTACACAAGTTTCTTCCTCAGGGCATCATCGCCATCCACACAGACAACATGTCGGTGGTTTGGTATCTGAACAAACAAGGAGGGACCAGATCATACCCCTTTGCAGAGAGGCCATGCGAGTGTGGGACTGGGCTGTAGCGACCAACCGCTTCTTGGTAGCGACCCACATCCCGAAAGTCAAATATATTGGCAGACAAATTGAGCAGGACAATTCTCTCTCCTCACGAGTGGTCTCTAAACCACACAGTAGCAGCTCAGGTTTTCAGGAGATGGGGGACGCCGTGCTGCGACCTATTTGCAACTCCATTAAACACCAAGTGCCAAAGGTTCTTCTCCTTGATCCCACATCAGGGAGTACCAGCCATGGATGCTCTAGCACAACCTTGGCCAACAGGGCTACTTTATGCCTTTCCTCCAATTCCGCTTCTTCCCAGAGTTATTCAAAAAGCCTCACAACTGGGGTCTTCAATGATTCTGATTGCCCCGTACTGGCCTCGTCAGGTATGGTTTCCCTACCTGAAGAAGCATGCAATGGACGATCCGTGGACTTTAGACCTGATTCCGGACTTGCTAATCCATCAGTCGGGACTTCGACATCAGTCCCTTCAATCTTTGAAATTGACAGCTTGGCTCCTCCACTTCCGACTTTAGTTAGAAGGCACACTCTAGACCCGGAAGTTGTTCACATTTTATCTTCGCCCACAAACCCACCACTAACAAATTGTACCTTAGTAAGTGGAAGAGGTTTGCTGTCTGGGCTCAACTCAAGGGCTTAGACCCTATCACTGCTCCTGTCCCAGAGGTCTTAAAATTTTAACATCCTTGTTTAATCAGGGATCTTCTGTCTCAACTATTAAAGTCCAACTAGCGGCTATCTCTAAATTCCACGAATCCATGGATCCTCCTTTGATGAGCAGCAGACTATGCAAAACTTTCATTAAAGGTGCGAGCCTATTAAGACCACCAATTTTTCATCCTGCACCTCCGTGGGATCTTGATTTGGTGCTTCGCGCATTAACATCTCCCCCTTTCGAACCGGCTGCTACATGCGAGTTAAAATATCTGTCTTGGAAAACTGCCTTCTTAGTTGCAATTACTTGGGCAAGAAGAGTTTGAGCTTCAAGCCCTGTCTATTAAGCCACCGTACTTGATTTTCCACAAGGATAGAGTATCACTTAGGCCTAATCCATCCTTTGTCCCAAAGGTCTGTTCTAGTTTCTGCCTCCAACAATCTCTAGAGCTACCGGTTTTCTTCCCAAAATTCTCCAATGAAGCAGAATACACTCTTCATAAATTGGATGTTCACAGGCAGTTACGCTTCTATTTAGACAGGACTCAGCAACTTCGTAAGTCAGACCAGTTGTTTGTGTCCTTCTCAGATAATAAACTGGGCCAAACCATCACAAAAGCTACTATCTCAAAATGGATCAGAGATTGCATAACTCAGACTTATTCTTCGAATAAGCAACTTACAACATCTATCAAGGCTCATTCTACCAGAGCTATGGCTACTTCTATAGCTTTTCATTCCAAGCTCGCTATATCGGAAATCTGTGCTGCGGCTACTTGGTCCAATCCGCACACTTTCATTTCACACTACAAATTAGATGTGGCATCCAGAGGACGAGCTTCATTTGGTTCCACGGTACTCAGGAGTGTTTTCCAGTGAGCCACCCAGGATTCAGGTGCTAGGGACGCTGTCCCATCATTCAGAATGTAGGCGAGATAGGATCACATAACATCTTTTAGTTATGTACTCACCATAACTTCAGATGTTTGGGATCCATCTCGCCTACATTCCTAATACCCACCCTCCTTCCCCCTGCCTTGGAGATCAGAAGAGATTGAACGGTTTTGAGTTCTACTGTTTTATCTTGTTTCATCTGATGATGTTATATAAGCAGGGTGTGCATGTGTGCATGTATGCGGACAAACTAGATCTGGGGGACTGGTAGTGGTGCATCCTGGGATATGGTAAGCTCAGCCAGTAAGAGACTTCGCTCTTTGGCATAAGCGTGCCGAGTCGGAGCCGAGGGATCGGCTCCGAACCCATCATTCAGAATGTAGGCGAGATGGATCCCAAACATCTGAAGTTATGGTGAGTACATAACTAAAAGTTTTCTGCTTTCCAAATGCCTGTGCAGTTATAATTCAAATGACAGAGAAAATTTGAGATTGGTAGTATGTGTTAACTTCATATTTTAAGTTTCACAAGGTCTGCATTGACTTGCACAATGGAATAGATCTTTAATATGCAGAAGTTTTCCTATGGTGTGTAATAAGTGGATATGGCTCCAAGTGCAAGTTGAACTTTGACAGCATTGGCTGTGTGGTGCCGGCCTTTGGCATCCTGCTAGGAAATCATGTACAGGAATAAAGCCTGCCAGTAATACAAACAGCTGCAAGTCAGAAACATATAACTGAGAGCAAAGTGTACAAGTACTTAAAACAGTAAGGTCACTTTCCCATCTTCTGCCACATAAACTGCCTATAACTTGACTTGTAAACACTCCAGATCTGTTCTTTTCTGCTTATATAGTCTAATTGCATATATAAAATTGTGCTTGGGAAAGTTGCAGACCTAAGAAAAACTAAATCGAAATTTGTGTTGATGTGTGACAGAAAAAAACAGATGCCTGCTATTTAGTATTTTTCCTGGAAAACTATAAAGATATTATTGTCTTCAGTAAGTAGGAGTTGATGTAATGCTGGACTGACATTTAAAGCCTATTCGTGACGTGCATGGAGTCTTCGCATTTGTGATAAAGAATGTTGAAATTGGCTTTTACTTTTTTGGCCTTACTGTCAGTCATATCAGTTCAACTCATTTTGTAAGGTCAGCATTGTTTGTTGTTTATGAAGCCTCTACTCATGTATGCAACTGATGCATGCCTCTGGAGGTTTTTCATTGTTTCAGGGAGAAAAAAGTAAGCAAAGTTTTGTCCTTTAGCTTTCTTTAAGAAAGTGTTTTCTCTTTGTAGTGTAATTCTGAGTCTTTTTAAGGGACTCTAGAGGAATGTTATATTTTCTGTTGTTGCTGAGAATATAGGGAGCAGATGACTAGGTCAGTGAATAATTTAGAGCATGAAATCAGAGCATGCTTTGTTTTATTTCCCCTGTTGCCATGAAAGTATTTTCCTCAGGACCTGAATTCTTAAGAGTGATGTAGAATGTGACCTTTGAGACAAGAGTGAAAACCAGTCTTACTTTATTGGGCCAGGTGTTTATCAGCAGCCGCTGATTAAGGGCCTGTCTGCATAATGTTAGTAATTAACATTTAAAGAATAGTTCATTTTTTCTGGTGCTCAGTTCAGCAAAACAAATGGTCATGGTAGTTTTATCGGTATAGCATAATTTTACACCTGGAACTTTAGTATCACTTTTTAACTTCCTCTTGCTGTAATGAATATATCAATCAGGTATTCGGTTCCTATGTGCATCTTGATTAATATTCTTTTCTTAAAGGCTTACGATGTCTTACAGTTGACTTCAAAGTGTACAGTAAAGTATAACAGAATATAAAGTACAGCATTCTTAAAGGAAATCCGATATCAAAATCTTAGCATTTAAAAGTCACACTTATAAAAACAAGTGAAGATTGACTTGGTCAAAAATACAGAAACTATTTACTTATCCAAACTTACAGATGTAACCATGATCACAAAGACTGAAGTCAGTGCTAAGGCATTCTTTAGAGGGAGAAAAAATGTTACCAGTAAGTAATGCATTGATGATAAATATACATTGAGAACAATGTTTGCATTTACTTTAGAATAAGCAAATGTGTCAGAATAGTATAGAGACAACAATGCATATCCCTTTACAATTGTGATAACTGTGCAATAAGTACAATTAAAAATTTAAGTTCCATGAGAACAGATCATGTAATTTAGGGTTTTCTAAACTGACATGAGGAAAATCTAATAAAACAACTGTCAGTAAATTTAAACAAAATACTGACCATATGGACATGTATATAAACGGTGACACACTGTAATGGTATTGTTTCACAAGGGGAGTGGATCTTAGCAGACCCAAACAATTTTAAACCAATCAGCCCTAGCAGTATTCTGTGTAAAATCATAGAGAGAGAACCGTAATGGACCTTATCCAAATTAACAATGAGGACCTATCTCCATCAGCTATGGAACTTTTTTTTTTTGTTTTTTCAAGGAAAATCTTGCCTTTTGAATCTTATGCTATTCTATGAAGAGGTAACCTTGGCATACAATGAAAGATGTAACAGTGTATGCAGTTTACCTTGTTCTTGTTAAGGCATTCAGCGTTATTCCAAGAATGTCTAATCCAGCCTTCAGCATCTTGTTTGGGGTCCATGTATTAATACTGTTTCAAAAAGTAGTTTAAACATTTACAATGATTCCTGGCAGTTTTATATGCCTCATACAGGCTTTATCTGCATTTAATTTTTAAACCAACTAATATTTCAATTGTTAGGTGAAAATGGACCCCTAGCATTTAATGAAACACAAATAACCATGTACAGGCTAAACAGTCAGATCTTGAGAAGAGTTGTTGAAGGGGAAATGCAAGGACAAGTTCCTATGCAACTGCTAGAGCCTACAAAAGTTAATACTGAAAGTATTTATGCAATAGTGCCAGCACAATCAATATGTCATTCACAATTAGGAAAGTTTTTGCACTTAACTGCTTATGTAGATATTAAACAAAATAAATAAATGCTTTTGATTACCCCCCTTCCCTTAGTTTTTATTAGTTTTGGAACAGCGTGGATTTATTGATAAAAACAACAAAGGTTAAGCGCTTTCCACAGTATAAAACTGTCTTCATCAGAACAAACCATGCTAAAACTCATCCTCTTATATACAAACCTCCCACAAAGAAGACCCGCCCTTTACATCAATTAATCAATTATATCATTGCATTCAAGCTCTGTGAAACACAAATTTGAACTACAACTAACCTTCAGTAAAACATAAAACCTTATATATTACAAAATTCATAAATCGAAATAATACTAAATGCATACTTGTATCTAATATTGTTTACAGCATCTGCGAAAGAATAAATAACATTCATATATAACACAATAAATATAATGTAATAAAATATTATGTAAATGTGATATTTTGTCCTAACTATCTGATGTTCCTACACTAAAAATGTTGTGCATAAGTAATATGAAAATTGTGGACATGTGGTGTACTAAAATTGAATATAAATATATATATATATCTCCTTGGTGCAAATACTACATATAATATTTAAAATATTTGAAATATTTAAACCTTGACAAGGGGTTTAGTAGGGATCACCTCATTGAGGCCCGGGGGAGTGGCTGCATCCAACTTAATCTGCCACCTGATCTCCCTTTCTCCCACTACTGCCTTGACATTACCCCCTCGTGGGTTGGGGGTGATCACATCCAAAATGGCAAATTTAAACACCTTACATTGTGGGTTGTTGATAAGGTGCCTCGACAAAGCATTGTTGACATCACACTTCCTCATGCAATATGTGTGGTCATAAATTCTATTCTTTAAACAACGGTCGGTCTTACCCACATAATAGCTCATACAAGTTTGGCAAACGCCCAAATAAACTATGTGTTTAGTCAGACAGTTACCATTAGAAAACCAGACCTTACTTCTCAAACAGTTCTTTAGTGTAATATTAGGTACATCCAATATATATCTGCAAAAATTGCATTGACCACATTTTTTGTACCTGTTTTCTGTACTTTCGTGGTCTGTTGATATTTGGATTTGATTTCAATAATCCTTTTTAAATTGTTACCAGTTTTGTAGACGAAGTGTGGCCTATCAGTTACCTTGTCTCTTATTGACTGGTCACTAGTCAAAATGTTCCAATTTGAGGTGATGATATTTTTCACTTGACTAGAGTGTCTACCATATTTGATTATACAAGCCTTTGAATGATCTTTCTCCACAACTGGCATATCCGTTGACTTGATATTATCTTTGCTTTTCTGAAAACTATTGGTACCCACCCCTAATAGTGGTTTGTATTTACGACCCCATTCATTACTGACATACCCGATGATATCATTAATCATTTGGGGGTATCCCTTATCTGCAAATAAATGCCCAATATACTCCATCTCCCGGAGCATGTGGTCCCTTTCAGTTGTCATTCGAGCAGCCCGAGCTGCAGTCCGGGCTGCTCGAATGACAACTGAAAGGGACCACATGCTCCGGGAGATGGAGTATATTGGGCATTTATTTGCAGATAAGGGATACCCCCAAAAAATGATTAATGATATCATCGGGTATGTCAGTAATGAATGGGGTCATAAATACAAACCACTATTAGGGGTGGGTACCAATAGTTTTCAGAAAGGCAAAGATAATATCAAGTCAACGGATATGCCAGTTGTGGAGAAAGATCATTCAAAGGCTTGTATAATCAAATATGGTAGACACTCTAGTCAAGTGAAAAATATCATCACCTCAAATTGGAACATTTTGACTAGTGACCAGTCAATAAGAGACAAGGTAACTGATAGGCCACACTTCGTCTACAAAACTGGTAACAATTTAAAAAGGATTATTGAAATCAAATCCAAATATCAACAGACCACGAAAGTACAGAAAACAGGTACAAAAAAATGTGGTCAATGCAATTTTTGCAGATATATATTGGATGTACCTAATATTACACTAAAGAACTGTTTGAGAAGTAAGGTCTGGTTTTCTAATGGTAACTGTCTGACTAAACACATAGTTTATTTGGGCGTACAAACTTGTATGAGCTATTATGTGGTAAGACCGACGTTGTTTAAAGAATAGAATTTATGACCACACATATTGCATGAGGAAGTGTGATGTCAACAATGCTTTGTCGAGGCACCTTATCAACAACCCACAATGTAAGGTGTTTAAATTTGCCATTTTGGATGTGATCACCCCCAACCCACGAGGGGGGTAATGTCAAGGCAGTAGTGGGAGAAAGGGAGATCAGGTGGCAGATTAAGTTGGATGCAGCCACTCCCCCGGGCCTCAATGAGGTGATCCCTACTAAACCCCTTGTCAAGGTTTAAATATTTCAAATATTTTAAATATTATATGTAGTATTTGCACCAAGGAGATATATATATATATATATATATTTATATTCAATTTTAGTACACCACATGTCCACAATTTTCATATTACTTATGCACAACATTTTTAGTGTAGGAACATCAGATAGTTAGGACAAAATATCACATTTACATAATATTTTATTACATTATATTTATTGTGTTATATATGAATGTTATTTATTCTTTCGCAGATGCTGTAAACAATATTAGATACAAGTATGCATTTAGTATTATTTCGATTTATGAATTTTGTAATATATAAGGTTTTATGTTTTACTGAAGGTTAGTTGTAGTTCAAATTTGTGTTTCACAGAGCTTGAATGCAATGATATAATTGATTAATTGATGTAAAGGGCGGGTCTTCTTTGTGGGAGGTTTGTATATAAGAGGATGAGTTTTAGCATGGTTTGTTCTGATGAAGACAGTTTTATACTGTGGAAAGCGCTTAACCTTTGTTGTTTTTATCAATAAATCCACGCTGTTCCAGCATAGTTTCCTGACTCCTGGTGGTTCTCGCTAACTTGTTGGTGCCCTCGTTTATTTTGTTGACTACTGGGATCCTGTTGTTTAGTTTTTATTAGTTTTCTTTATTTGCTGCATCTTATCTAATATTGACTGGCCCAATTATTTTTTTCAATCCCCTTATCCCTGAGGGCAGAAGGAGAAAAACATTGACAGTAGTTTTCTTCTTTCACCACAATATTTTGATTCTGAGGGTTCGAGGTATTCATAGACTCTGCTTGGAATATTTATGCAAGAAGCCCATAACAACTGATGGCAGATACCTCCAGCTTGAAAACTTGCCACACTGGTCATTTTCTTGGATAGCTTCTGAAGTCTAGATGATAAGATTCTAAATTGCTAACCATGATGGGACTTTTAAGGTGGGGATAGTCCCAGGAACACAGCATCTTGTCAGCATTATTTACTTTTAAAACTGATGTTATTGCAGATTGATTTCCAAGTCAGGGTCTTATTAGAGGTGTATTCTGGATGCAGATTATCTTTCATAAGTTGAAGTGCTGATTCTGTTGTGCTGAAGACATAATTTCCATTAAACCTAAGAGTCAAATCATGCGGATACTTGAAATACAAACTGAAAAGTAGTTTTTGAAGCACAATCAATGTACTCTACAGAAGGCTGTCATTTTCCTTACAGTACTTGGATCAAAGTTTTGGAATAGGCATACCTCAGATCTACATAGCATAGATGTGAATCATTAAAACAATCTGTGTTTGGAATTTGCCTGCAGGACTTTCAGACTTGGGTGTGCAGTGCACCCTTAACCCAATGAAGGTAACCACTGCATTAAGGTTCAATGCCTTATTTAATGGTCCCTCCAAAAACAGAATTTAGATACCACCAGACTCCTAATTCTCGAGGAGGCTCATTAACTGTAACTAGTTCCAGCTCTACCTGTTTTCAATATCTTGGAACATAATATTGATACCTTGTAGGTCTTTCTTTTGAACCTATTGGATATTTATGTCGGATTCTAAAAATGTAACATTGGGTATTACAAGACTGTAAACCTTGCTTAAAATTAATATTTTTAGATTGTATAGCTGAATGTTTTGAAGTACTTTTGCTGTCAGGAAAGTTGTTGTGTCTTTCGGCTTTTCCTGGTTAGGGGTCGCCACAGCGGAACTCCGGTCCACTAATGATTGGCAGAAGATTTTTACATGCCGGGTTGCCGGCCCTGATGCACAACCTTCAATGAAGGTACACCCATTCACGCATGTCTCCACACAGAAGATGCTCTAGCTGAGAATCGAACAGGACAACGTCTTACTGTGAGGTGACAACACTACCGCAGCACCACCACTGTCAGGAAAGTAAGATGGTGAGTATTCGATAATGGGTAATAGGTATGATAACTCACACTGGTTCATAGGTTGGTACTAGGCTATCAGCCCTAGGGCCAAAAAAAGCCTAGCCATAACAACTCCCTAGCTATTTTTCCCCAGAATATTTACTTCACTGAATTTGTTTGTCATCCAGTCTGCCAGTTGTTAAATAAATCAACTTCCATCTTATGCTTAAACAGAGGTAATGCCCACAGAAATCATAAAATTTACTTGAAAAAAAAATCAATCTAAAATTATATCACATTTTGTTTATAACCTAACATGCAGTTTAAACATGTATTATGATCAAAGCAGTGAGAGTTTAACAAATGTAGAGCATATTCCATATTGGTCAGCTCCATCCCCAGACTTGTTTGGAGTTGTTGAGATCCATCTCTCTGTCTTTTTATTCCTCTCTCTCTCTTATTCCCCCTCTGTATTATCAAGGTCTTCATTATCTGGAAACTTTTTGTGGACTCTTATTATAATAGAAATTTTGCTGAGTATGCCTTTGTTTCAGCATCCATACCAAACATCAATGTCTGATTTCCATGCATAATTCTAACACAGCTTTTAACTTTGGTTGGTCTTGTTTGACAAATGCATTGTGCTTCTTTGAGGCTAAAATAAATGTCTTTCTTTTGCGTTTATATTACCCTATCATACAATTTAAATAACGAATGCTATTTCATCGTACCTAAAATATCTAAACCACAAAATATCGAACATACAGAACAGCAAATTTTTTCCCAGAGAAAAAATTTGCTGTTCCGAAACACAAACACGCAACAAAAGCACACCAAAATAAACCACACACATACACTTAACAAAACCATAATTCTAACCCTACACTACTACCTATCCACCCACCTTAACCCAACCCTAACGTCCCTAACTACCACACACTCCCCTTACCCGCTCCCTAACCCTAAGGTCCCTAACAACCGCGCACTCACCTTACCCACTCCCTAACCCTAAAGTCCCTAACTATCGCACACTCACCTTACCCACTCCCTAACCCTAAAGTCCCTAACTATCGCGCACTCACCTTTACCCACTCCCTAACCCTAATGTCCCTAACTATCGCACACTCACCTTTACCCGATCCCTAACCCTAATGTCCCTAACTATCGCAAACTCACATTTACCCGCTCCCTAACCCTAATGTCCCTATTGTACACTCACCTTACCCCGATCTGTTCCCACACTTACCTTAACCCAGTCAGTAACCTCCGTTTGCATACTTACCTTACCTCGGTCCGTAACCTTCCCACCACAGTAGAGTAAATAGCGAAGCCATGGAACAGACAACTGAAATCTTACCCTAGGTAAGAGTTCGAAGTTCCGTGGATTCACTATTTTGAGTTTTCGACAAAAACGGGTCGATATTATAGCATTTGAAGTTTAAAAACTTTGATACTATAACATAGACCCTTTCTTTTGATATGGGCATTGCTAAAATTATGTGCTGTTTTTACTGGTTCCTTTGTGATCTTTAATAAGGTACGTCTTTCCCCACCTTCAGTAATACTTGTCCTAACTCAAAGCCCAAAAGCTTGATATCAAAAAGACTCAGACAGCTGCTCAACTATATTTTGGAACACTGAACATTGTTATTTTAATCACTGGGAAGCAAAGAAGCTGAAGTGACTCATCTTAAGTGAACTGAACAGACTTTCTGACGCTCAACTTCTTTTGGAAATTATTGCATAAATGTAAAATGAACCAGGTGATGGGCAGTCCAATAGGCATTTTTTTCACCTAGTATTCATAGAATTGGTTGAAGGTGGAACCTCTTTGAGTTTTTAACAATTCACTAATAAAATGAATGCATGCTGTCTTTTGAGATGGAAAAAGCAGATTTTTTTCTCAACTTTCCTTCCCACTGCTGCAAAACTAACAAGCCAGTATTTACCTATAGTTTGCATGCCTTCACCCCCTAGAACAAGTTATCACACTTGCCATGTTCCACTCCTCAAGTTGTTCTGCATTGACCAGTGTTATGTAGCGGATGTCCGTCTAAAAATCCAACACACTGGCCAAATTACTGAGGTCTCTGGGAAAGCATATTTGGTCAAAGTGCTTTGCCTTCATTTAGGACAGCTGGTTCCATTTCCAATCTATCCACCCTATTGTCCTTGATTCCAGCCATTTCTGTCCCCACCCTGCCCTGTCTGCTTCACCCTCTCACTTTCAATTACCTCTGCTTTCTTATTTCCTTAGTCTGACCAGCTTTGTCTACCCCCCATCCTTTCTGATACAAATACCTTGATACTTTTCTGCTGTTTAATTTTACTCTTTCTTCCATATGTCTTTCAACTTGTACTTTTGTGGCTTTGATGTCCTGTTTTGCTCTTCAGCTTGCCCCTTGCACTGTGCCCTAAGCTGCAGGTGCCCTTCTGTGCAGCTGTTTTATGCCTTGTCTTTTGCTTGGATTACTAGACTTTCATTCCCAGGCAGTCACATCAGCCTTTTCCTCTTTTAACCTTTTTCATCATCCATAAAATGCTGTCAGTATCTCCATGTAGTCTGTTCTTTACCTGCTCCCATATTGCAATTACCCTCATGATTTGAATATCATTCATTAACTCATCTTTGACTGTCTACTGATCAACATAGCAGTCATTTCTTTTATTAGACATTTTATTTATTTTTATTTATCTGTTTTCTGTTGACCATACTATTTCTAGTAGCTCTGTCCTTGTTTTGAAAGGAGGCCTTGGGTGGGCTGGTGCGCACGCGTCTGTGTGTATGTGTATGTACAGACAGAGAAAACTTGACAAGGGCAGCAAGGAAGTTCTCCTATTCATTACAATGGTGATTGCCAAGAATGCAGTGTGCAAATTACATTTTTGATTTCTTTTGAGGAGTGACATTTTAAAGTACAAAATAAGTTAAGAAATGTGTGATTTTCAGGCATTACAATGTGTCTTTCTAGAATGTGCTAGAATTCAGAAACGTTTGGCTAGATTTGCAAAATGGGATTGCAAGTTTGTAATCTGAATGTTATTTATTTTGGGTTATGCTGCAGTGGTAGCTATCTTAAAAAAATGAACTGATGACACTATTCTTTGTATAATTTGGGAAGTATTAATATTGTGTGTTATGATTTTAAGACTATAGATTTGAACTTGGAAAAAGAATGTCTTATTATACAAAGTTCCGTGACTGTAAACTTCCTAAATACATATTTTTGTTAATAAACCACAAATAATTGTACACTCTGCTGACACTCTGCATTAACTGTCTCTTCTGCTGAAATTAACTGTCTGGTCGAATGGCAGTGTGCATTATCTTTATGCTCTGCTGACACTGTGCAATAATTGTCTGTTTGCCAACACTGTGCAATAACTGTCTGCCCTGCTAACACTGTGTGTTATCTGTGTGCTCTGCTGACACTGTGCATTAACTTCATCATCTGTACTGACAATGTGCATTAACTGTCTGCCCTGTTGACTCTTTGCATTAACTGTATGCCCTGCTGACACTATGCATTAACTGTATGCTCTGTTGACACGGTACATTAACTGTACACCCTACTGACACTGTGCATTAACTGTACACCCTGCTGACACTTTGAGCTAACTGTATATCCTGCTGATACTGTGCTGACATTGTGCATTCACTGTATGCTGTGCTGACACTGTGCATTAACTGCATCCTCACTTGACATTGTGCATTAACAGTATGGTCTGCTGACACAGTGCATTAACAGTCTGCTGACATTGTGTGTTAACTGTATGTGCTGCTGCCACTCTGTATTAACTGCCTCCTCAGCTGACACTGTGTATTAACTGCATCCACTGCTGTCATCGTGCACCGTCTGCTTTGCTGACAGTGTCCATTAACTGTACACTCTGCTGACACTGTGCATTAATTGCATCCTCTGCTGACACTGAGCATTAAATGTACAGTCTGCTGACACTATGCATTAACTGTATGCTTTGCTGACACCAGGCATTATCTGTCTGCTCTGCTGACATTGTGCATTAACTTATGCTCTGCTGACACTGTGCAATAACTGCATTCTCTGCTGACACTGTGCATTAACTGTATGCCCTACTGACACTGCATTAACTGTATGCCCTACTGACACTGCATTAACTGTACACTCTGCTGACACTTTGCACTAACTGTATGTGCTGCTGACACTGTGCATTGACTGTACACTGTGCTGACATTGTGTATTCACTGTATGCTTAGCTGACACTGTGTATTAAATGTTTGGTCTGCTGACACTTTGCATTAACTGTATGCTGTGCTGACACTGTGCATTAAGTGCAAAGACATCTGACACTGCGGATTAACAGTCTGCTCTGCTGACACAGTGCATTAACTGTATGATCTGCTGACACAGTGCATTAACTGTATGCTCTGCTGACACAGTGCATTAACTGCATGCTCTGCTGACACTGGGCATTATCTGTCTGCTCTGCTGACACTTTACATTAACTGAATGTCCTGCTGACATGGTGCATTAACTGTATGCTCTGCTGAAACTGCATTAACTGCATCCTCTGCTGAAACTGTGCATTAACTGCATCCTCTGCTGGCATTGTGCATTAAATGTATGGATTGGTGAGAATGTGGATTAACTGTATGCTCTGCAGATACTGTGCATTAACTGTCTGATCTCCTGACATTGTCCGTTAGCTGCATCTTCTGTGACACTGTACATTAACTGCATCCTCTGCTGACACTGTGCATTAAATGTTTGGTCTGCTGACACTTTGCATTAACTGTATGCTGTGCTGCCACTGTGCATTAAGTGCAAAGACTTCTGACACTGTGCATTAACAGTATGGTCTGCTGACACAGTACATTAACAGTCTGCTGACACTCTGCATTAACTCCATCCCCCGCTGACACTGTGTATTAACTGCGTATTAACGGTGAATTGGTCACTCTAAATTGGCCCTAGGTGTGAGTGTGTGCATGTGTGTGCCTTCTGTGGAAGGTTGGGTGCTGGGTTGGCAACTCAACACCGTAAAACTCCACTGCCAATCATGAGCAGACAGATGATCCGCTGTGGCGACCCCTAACCGGGAAAAGCCAAAAGAAGAAGAAGAATAATGCATGTATTACACTGGCTCATCTTTAGGATTTACTTTAGAAACCTACTATTTGCATGTGCAAGGGATATAGATTATTTTTCACTGATCTTAAATTAATTGCTGGTTTGTGGAAACTTTGAAAATGTTTCAGCAATATAAATAGAATTAGACATTTCTGCAGCAATAAAAATATTGAGAGAGACCAGGTAGCATCCGTGTATTCTTTAAATGCTTTCTCAAACGTTAGCCTTAAATATCTTTATTTATACATTAGGCTTTGACCATGCTATGCATTGATTACATGTTGATTTTAGAAGGACCATGAATCTTGGAAAGGTTTGACATCCAAATAACAAGTATAAGAAAGTATCCCAGGATTTAAAGTTTGTTACTAAACTGTGACAAAAAGCTCATTTTTTATTAATTTGTTAAAAGTCTAACTGTATTGCTGTAGTATACCATGCTCAATAGGAATCTGAACTTCAAGCAGTAAATAAGTCATGTAGATAAATACTAAACAATACATATGAGAAGGGAAAATAGTACTCTGCTGTATCACTGCTTTGCTTGTCTGACCCATTAATTTCAGAAAATTCATATGAGTTTTGCAGCCAAATGCTTTATGCCTATGTATCATAAAGTGTATTGTCTTTATGAGCAATAAAAAAGAAGTGTGTGAGTAATACAATTGTTAATACTGGATTTTAAAACTATATAACATGACAAAAGGCCTAAATCAAGTAGCAGTCAGGTCCAACTTCTAAACAACAGGATATAATTCATTCACATTTCTTGAATGCCTTTCAGCCATAGACAATATAAGCCATGAACTGCTCATGGAAACCTGATAGATCTCCTGGCTGTGAGCAGAGTTGGAATCTATTCCAAACTGATAAGTACACTTTTTGCAACTTAATTTGCACTGTGCTGTATTTATACATTTGCTTATTATTTATACAGTTGCTGTATTGTTTCTGTCCTTTGTTGTCTCCACTGTGTTTTTTTTCTCAGGGTAGCTCAGAAGCTAATTTCAGGTAGGGGTTTGTTGAGCCAGTCTACACCCTTGCTGTTAGTCATTGCCTGAGGTGTATTTTCTCTGTTGTAATTCCAGTACAGACTGTATTTCTGTGAATTGGTGCAAAGCTGATAGCTATCCTGGCTGTGAGCAGAGTTGGAATCTATTCCAAACTGATAAGTACACTTTTTGCAACTTAATTTGCACTGTGCTGTATTTATACATTTGCTTATTATTTATACAGTTACCATATTGTTTCTGTCCTTTGTTGCCTCCACTGTGTTTTTTATTCTCAGGGTAGCTCAGAAGCTAGTTTCAAGTAGGGGGATGTTGAGCCAGCCCACATCCTAGCTGTTAGTCATTGCCTGAGGTGTATTTTCTCTGTTGTAATTCCAGTACAGACTGCATTTCTGTAAATTGGTGCAAAGCCGTTAGATATCCTGGCTGTGAGCAGAGTTGGAATCTATTCCAAACTGAAAAGAACATTTTTTTGCAACTTAATTTGCACTGTACTGTATTTATAAATTTGCTTATTATTTATACAGTTGCTGTATTGTTTCTGTCCTTTGTTGTCTCCACTGTTTTTTTTCTCAGGGTAGCTCAGAAGCTAGTTTCAGGTAGGGGGTTGTTGAGCCTGCCCACATCCTTGCTGTTAGTCATTGCCTGAGGTGTATTTTCTCTGTTGTAATTCCAGTACAGACTGCATTTCTGTGAATTGGTGCAAAGCTGATAGATGTCTTGGCTGTGAGCAGAGTTGGAATCTATTCCAAACTGATAAGTACACTTTTTAAAACTTATAAGTACACTTTTTGCAACATCATTTGCACTGTGCTGTATGTATATATCTGCTTATTATTTACACAGTTGCTGTATTGTTTTTGTCCTTTGTTGTCACCACTGTGTTTTTTTTCCTCAGGGTAGCTCAAAAGCTAGTTTCAGGTAGGGGGGTGTTGAGCCAGCCCACATCCTAGTTGTTAGTTATTGCCTGAGGTGTATTTTCTCTGTTGTAATTCCAATACAGACTGCATTTCTGTGAATTGGTGCAAAGCTGACAGATGATCTGGCTGTGAGCAGAGTTGGAATCTATTCCAAACTGATAAGTACACTTTTTTCAACTTAATTTGCACTGTACTGTGTTTATCAATTTGCTTATTATTTATATTGGTGCTGTATTCCCACTCACTCTCCCTGTTGGTATTTTGTTCTTATACTTGGTGAGTTTGCAGTTGCCCGCCCCTACTGTAAATGTCATCTGGAACCCTCCCCCCAGGCTAGTGTCATTAACTCATTTTACCTATTACAGAGAGAACATTTGAGAAGGCCAACCCACTTCATTTAAGCTTGAACCATCTCCTGCTCCTCCTTTCTTCTTTTCCACTTTACTAAAAAAAAAACTTTGCTAGAATCTCCCTTTGTTCTGACTGTGTGCTTCTCAGCTGATTTGTATATTTTTGGCACTTTTTAACTGTTCACAGTTGAATAAAACAATAATTGAATTCAGTTCAGAATACATTTTGAATAAATTGCATTTATTTAAACTGTATTTGCTTTAATACTGCTACACACTGAAGTGTGCTAGCCTGCACTGCACTTGAATTGTTTTTAGTGCTGTTTTAGCTGCTTTTCTATTAAAAAAAACTCTAAACCTGTTTCCTACCTTTCCTGTAACTAGTGTAGTCCAGATACAGATTTGCTGTATCCAGGACTGTATGTAAGCTTCTGAGCCCACAAAGCCTTTCTGTGTTGGAGGGAAGCCTTCTAGCTTATCAGTGGGAGTGGTAAGCAGTAGATAGCCTATCTACCACAAGAAGAGTAGTTTCTGGCCCAGGAATTGTAGTTTATTGGCTATTTGGGTAGTTTTTCTTTCTCTTTCAACTTCTGGTTTAAAAGCCTGCGTTTGCAATTGTTTCCCACATTTTCTGCAACTAGTCTAGTCCAGATACAGATTTGCTGCATCCAGGACTGTTTGTAAGCTCCTGAGCCCCCAAGCCTTTCTGTGTTGGAGGGGAAGCCTGCTAGCTTATCAGTTGGAGTGATAAGCACAAGGTAACCTATCTACTACATAAGGAGTGGTTTCTGGACCAGAAATTGTAGTTATTGGCCATTTGGGCAATTTTTCCATCTCTCTCAACTTTCTGATTTAAAAGCCCGCATTTGTACTTGTTTCTTTCCTGTAACTAGTCTAGTCCAGATACAGATTCCTAGTTTTAGCACTTGATTTTTCAGCAGTTGTTCAGAACTTGTTGTAAGCACTAAATAAGCTACAAATTACTCCAGCACTCAACCTTCCTCATTACCTAGAGGAAAACAGTTTTTGTACTTACTTTCCTCACTTGCTTCGAGAAAAACAGCTCTTATACCCACTTTCCTCACTTATCTAGAGGAAAATAGTTTTTTATTCAGGCATGTCAAAGGGTCAGCTCCCAGTGTTCTCTCCTGTCTATCTGATGAATCCGGGTATCTTGGGGCAATGTAGCAATTGCCTCATGTACACAGACAACCCTCTCCTCCTACCACCCAACACTACAACCTGTGAGAGATGCACTTATCTGGCCAAACTGAAGGTAAAGCTCTCTCCAATCAAGACTGAACTTGACAGTCAAGAGGAGAAGGTAAACAATTACACCACACCACACTCATCACATTGTCCCTCTAAATCTACACCAACAAAATCCACATATAGAAACACAAAAACATTCACAAAGGCTCTCAATAATAATCGCTTTAAGCAACAAAGATCTCCAAAGCAGAAATGCAAGCAACCTCCACCCCCAAACACAACCCAATTGACAACCCACAGACTCAGTGTGCCACTCAACCACAGCCCATAAGGCAAAACAGTGTACCCAACACACTAGTCATAGGTGACTCTATAGTCAGGCACACTGATGCCCACTCACCAGGCTAAACAAAGATAAGGTTACTGTCAGCTGCCTGTCAGATGCTAGGATCTGCCACATAACCCATGCACTCAAGTCACTCCACAACGAGTACAAATATCACTCTGTCATTGTCCATGTTGGTGCGAACGACCTGAGATGTACCTCCCTGAATTACATGAAAAGAGACATGGAAGAGCTCTCCGATCTTGTAGCCCAGACAGGTATGACCCTAGCCCTGAGTAGCTTTCTGCCATCGCCCAGAATCATACTGCAGTACAAAGGGAAAATTATTGACTTCAACAATTGGCTAAGCTTCTGGTGTCATTCTAAGGGGATCCAGTACCTGTCTGGCTGAGACGACATTGTCGACAGACCACGATGCTTTGCCAGAGATGGTCTGCACCTGTTGCCCCTCGGATTCTGGATACTGGCTAAGGCTCTTGCCACCTTTACAGTGCCTTTTTTAGGAAAGGTTCTAATGACAAATTCACCACTGTAACAGGAACAGGCAAGCAAAAACTGAGGGTAATGCTACTCAATGCTAGAAGTCTAAATCTCAAAATGCACTCACTCGAGGCACTCCTTAAAATAGAGAACATCGATATCTGTGCAGTGACTGAGACCTGATTCAAGGCTCCAGAGTGCACCACTGCACTACCAGATTATAACTTATACCACACTTTTCGGCCATGTAACCTGGACCGGAACACCAAAGGCAGAGGTGTGTCCATATTCATTAAGGATATCCACACCTCCAGGCTAGTTGCTCAGCATAATGCACCCGAGGTTATCCAAGTGCAAATAACTCTGGGCAAAACTGCAATCCAAATTGTAGCTTGCTACAGATCCCCCACCATGCCCCAGGATTCCCACTCCTCTTTTCTTGATATACTAGAAAATATTAGGGTTCAACCAAACACCCTAATAATGGGCAATTTCAACTACTCCACCATTAACTGGGAAAACTACTCATGTACCAACTCCTTCACTCAACACTTTCTGGAATTCATAAATTCCAATGCCCTGGATCAACTTACCCACACCCTCACCAGGGGCAACAATATCCTAGACCTAGTCATTACCAACATGAGTGATGGTGTTCCACACCTGAAGTCAACTCCTCGTTGGTCCGCTCCGACCATAAGCTAATCACCCTAGATATCCACATCCCGCCCCCACCCCCATTAAGAAAACCACTGTAAAAAATTTCTCCAAAGCCAACAGAAGTGGCGAACTTCATGACACCCATGCAGATGGACAATACAGTTACGACCACTGAATCCTACACAAATGCACTCTATAAGCACTTACACGAGTGCATGGATCATGCTATCCCAAACAGACCCAAGATTCTACCCTCCAAAAAAAGGAAGCCAATCTGGTGGTCCCCTGTCATAAACAAACTGTTCAACAGAAGGAAGAAACTGCTGCAAAACAGAGTATAATCTCATCTGTTAAGGAGCTCCCTGGTCAGCCTCAGTAAGAAGCTGAGACCCCTTATAAGATCCTCCAAAGCTAGCTATGAAAACAAAATCCCCATTGATCCTAAGGACAACCACAAAGCATTCTATAGCTTTGTCAAGAATCTCAATGGCAACACCCAGATCTGCTCTGAGTTACAGCACAACGGCACAAACATTACAGAACCAACTGACATTGCCAACATCCTGGCAGATAGGTTCAGTGCTAACTTTACCCCCCTCTCACCCCCTAAAGGGCCCATATCTATACAGGAAGAGTGCAGAGTCCCTGTAATCACAACTATGCAGGTAAAAGCTGCACTCTCTAAAGCCAAAAACACAGCATCCATGGGACTGGACAACATCCCAAGCTGTGTTTTACATGAACTTCAGAATAAACTGGCTCCCCACCTAAGCACCATGTTCAATCATAGTCTCACATCAGGCTTTTTGCCCACTGAATGGTGCACAGCAACAATTATCCCACTCCACAAAGGGGGGCCACCACTGATCCCGGGAACTATCGCCCTATTAGTCTGACGAGCCTGGTCTGCAAGGCCATGGAAGTATCATCATGGAACTCATAAACAAAGACATTGGTAACCTCCAACCTCTGGACTCCACCCAGTTTGGGTTTGTGAAAGGCAGATCATGCCTCCTGAACCGGACCAACTTCTTTGAGGTAGTCACCAAAGCCGTAGACAAGGGTAAGGTGGTTTACACAGCATATCTTGACCTCACCAAGGCTTTCAACACCATCCCCCATTTTGGAATTATAGCTAAAATCACTAAACTAGGTATAAATCCCTAAGTCACAAGATGGTTTGCTAACTGGCTCACTGACAGAACCCACACTGTAAAAGTTGCAGACTCCAAATCTGACTTCAAACCAGTGACAAGTGGAGTACCACAGGATTCAGTCCTGGGACCTCTCCTGTTTGGTATCTATTTCTCTGAAGTACAGGCTAACAAAGAAGGCCTCTGGCTAACGAAGTTCACAGATGACTGCAAACTAGGAGCCAAAGTTGAGTCCCCAAATGATGTGGACATCCTACAGAAGGGCCTCACTGAGACAGATGCCTGGTGTCAGAGCCATGGCCTCAATCTCAATGTCAAAAAGTGCATTGTCATCTCCTTTGGTAAAAACTCTGTACCCATGAACTACCACATAGGCAGCAGTCTACTTAACACCAAATATGTGATGAGACCCTGGGACCCAGGTAGACAGTAGTCCTTTGATAATCACATCGCCATAGTAGTCAGGAAGTCCTTCTGTGTGGCACACCTTATCACAAAAGGGTTCTCATCCAGGAAAAAAGAGGTCATTGTTCTCCTCTACTTGACACTCAGACCCATTATAGAGTACAATGCCCCTTTTGGAATGTACCTCACAAGACATCGGCAGCAGCAGGAAAGAGGATTACTGGCCTCAAACAGATGCCCTACACTGACCGTCTCAAAAAACTCCAGCTTTACTCCGTAGCATATCACCTACTCTGAGGTGATCTCTGCCTAACATATAAAGCTATGTCAAACTCAGAGCTGTTGGACTTGCTACACCTAAAGAAATCTCAATCCCTCCGAGCTACACTCTCTAGGGACCTAAACCTTGTCACCACAATAAACAGGACATGCTGGAGGGATAGATTCCTGTCCCAGAGACTTCCCAAACTCTGGAACAAGCTACCCATCTATGTCAAGCAAAGCTCCTCATTAGCACTCTTCAAGAAAAATCTTGATGAGTGGATGGGAAATAGGAAATACACCCCGGGGATCACTTCTGTGGCTCTGCTTGACAGTGGCACAGGAAAATAACTTTCTTGGGTGGCGTAAGCCAGAGAACTTTGTTGGCTAGGCTTTCTTAGGCCCTTGGGTCGATTGCCTAGTACCTACCTATGATAGGATAACTAATTACGCAATGACTTATGAAGAAAACAAACAGGAAAAGGAAATTAATATCAATATATTTACATTTTAATGTACATTTTGGTAAATAAAAGCGTTAATGTTTCTTTCACTTTAAAAACAATTTGAAGTATGACATTTGATTTTGTGCAGACAACTGCTGCCATTTTGACATGGTGTCTGATGGTCTTTGTTTACACATCATCAGTAGCAGTTAATGGATAGCAGTAAACTTGCCCTGCTGATTGAGACAGCACTGCCACAGCTTGTAATTTTTAAAAGATTGCTGTTAGCTTCTCTGGTTCAACACGTATTTTAGTTGTTTTTATATATTTATATGCAGCTTGCTGTTGAATCAGTGTGTTGCCTTCTTTCTGCATGTACAAGTCAACAGAGAAATAAGCTAAGTAAACTAGCTGATGATGGCAATCCGACTACTCCTGATTTATTGTGTATTAGTATCAGACGGTATAAGGCCCACTTTTGATGACTATTTTACCTTGTTTTAAGGAAATTTTGTTTTGATTATAGATTGTTTAGTGCTTATGTAGAGCCATTTATGCTTCCCCTGATATACTTAGAGCTCATATATATTAGTTACTGATCTGTGTTGATGCCCTTTAGGATACTGGGTTTATAGCTATTACCATTGTTTAATTTTGATTAGAATATAGAGTTGGCAATGATTGTATTTAAGTATGCAAAAGAGATACTGTAAATAGCTTATTTTATTTCCTTCAGATATGTTTATGCACTGTGGGTGTCCTACTTTTCTGTGGCCTGTTTATCTTTGGTCTTTTATGAATTTCTTGTCTTTGAGTAACTCCCATCTCACTTCTTACCTATATTATTTTTGAAATATAAGTGTGTGTGTGTATGTGTGTTTGTGTGTAGGCATATGATTAAATCATCAAATATGGAATGCTTCAAAGAGGAAACAAAGCAGAATGAATCTAAAATAATAAAATTGTAAAAAAAAAAATATATATACATATATATATCTTTTGTGGAGGGGCAAGCCCTCCTGCTACCCCACACCCCCTGCTAATTATATGTACCAACTCTCAGATCACACAACAGTGAGCTAAGGGCAAATTCCCAGACCTTGTTGTAATGCAGTCCACACATAAAGCAGCTGGCATGCTGAAAAACAACAACAAAAAAAAGAGCATTCACTCTTATCAACTGCAACCATATATATACTAAATATATATATATATATATATATATATATATATATATATATATATATATATACACACACACACACACATTATAAAGCTTTTTTAATGTATGCCATACAGTCTGAATTTCTTCAACATTCCTTTTACTAGTTTACTACTTTATGCTGGTAGTCAATGCATATTTGTAGTAAATGCCATTACACTGTTGCTGTTTTGTACCAGTAAAAAGTGTCTGCATATTCTAATATTTTAGATTATATTAATGTTTAACTAGTCCTTTTTGCCTAACCTTCAATGAAAATGGGTTCTGCCCAGGCAGAATCTCCTAACAGACTCCATCAAGAGTGAGTGCTGTCACTCCACTTGTTTGTCATTTTCTTGGTCAAGATATTGAGATGTTGCCAAGGTCTGCAAAACATCCAGTAAGGGAACATGATTGTTAGAGCTTTCTTGTTTACAATTGACATTGTGCTTCTAGCCTGAAGTTCAGCATGTGCTGGAGTTTTTCACTACTGCGTGTGAAGTGGTTGGGATGAATATTAGCACTCCTTTCTCAGAAGGGGAGGGGTGAGCAGCTACCTTATATGGAGGAGTTTAAATAGTTTGGGGTGCTGTTCACAAGTGAAGATTGAGGGGATCAGAAGACTGATGGGTAGATGGGTGCATTGGTAAAATCACTGCAGGCATTACAGACATTATAATGGACTGTGATGGAAAACACAGAACCAAAAATTCACTGGTCATGATCAGTCATGTTCCAATCCTCATCTACATTTTCTGACCTAGATTCTAAGTGGATCTTGGAATATTGCAGCTGCTCCTCCATGATGAAATTAGACATCTGATGTGGGTTGGGCACTTTGTGGGGAATGGAACCTCCCATTTGAAGCACTCCAGGCAGGGTCTACTGAAAGGAAGCCCTGTGACAAACCTAGGATAAGTTAAAGAGACTATATCTCTCAGCTTGCTTAAGAATATATTGAGGATCGCATAGTATGAGTAAGGGACTTTTGCAGGGGAAAGCAAAGTCTGGTTTACCTTGCTCAGTTTGCTATTAAAAACCCTCATCAGGGCAAGTGGTTTAGCAAACAGATGGATGGGTAATTAGAAATTTACAACACATAAATTACTGTGGACCATACCATGAAAAACTGGGCTGTGATTTCTGAAATCTATGGCAAATATATTGTGTCTATCTCAAATGTTAGTTTTATCCTTACTGTGTACATCAACTTCAGAGAAAGAGGTAAAAGTGGTAGAACTTTTGTTCATAATGAAAGCTTGTAAACTGTATGCTGAAAATCTTGTCCAGAAATATTGGAAATCATCACATTTATCAGTCTGTCTTTTATTATCAACGATAGCTTCAAACTTACTACGTTGTCATTTCTGTGGAACATATCATAAACTCTACAGCTGGCAGTTGAAAGTTTCTACGCAATATATTCTTCCAACCCAAAGGAAGATTTATCTTACAGAGTAGAGACATTAAATTTGGAACTATTCATAAACAACTTTTATCATCTCTATTTAAAAGAAAGGATAATAAAATCAGGTATATTGAATGTGTGGGGCCAAAATGCTGAGAAGAGAAAAAATTATGAATATATGACCAAGATAATACTGCAGTATTGTACATTTTCCATCAGACCTTAACATCACACACATTCCTTTTGAATGTGAAACATTTCTGACAACTTCTATATTTTTTATATGAATACTAAAATATTTTGTACTCTAACATTTCATGTTAATGATTCTGCATACAATAGTGCAACATTTGTAAAAACAAATGTTTTTATATGTTATTCTTTTCTATTTCATGTTTGTTACCTTCCAGTTTGTAATAATTTAAGACATAAATGCATTTTTTAACTAATGACTTCTCCAAAATGAAGGCTGTCTGATTTTTGCAGTGATAGTATCGAAGACGTAACTAAGCTTGTATGATACCCAGACCATTAAATCATTCAGTATATTTCATAAATGTAGTAGCAATGATGATTTCATACTTCACAAAGGGAATGAATAAGGCACAAATGCAAACATTATTAAGTGTCAAAATGAGAAGATCAAAACCTGGAGATTTTGCTATATTTTCAGTTTTGTCTAGACTATGAATATGTATCTCTGTTTGATTGTAAAGTTAAGTACTGGAAACAAATGACATGCTATGCCACCTATATTTGACATGAGCTAGATTTTACAAATGCTGTAAATTAGTTTACAACTGAGACTGCATTATGTCTGATATCCTTACAATAAACATCAGTGTCAAATGACCTGACAAGAAATCTTCTTAGTCAGGTTATGTCAGACTTATTTCTATAAGTAACATTAGGCTTTTTGTCTGGTTGACAGGAACTGCTAGGCATTTGACAACTCTTTAAGAAATTGAAATAGGCTTGGAGAACATTATGAATTTTTCAAATAGAACGAGGAGTCATGATAACCTTGCCCAAGTGTAGCACAATGCATGATGCATACCTACTGAAAAAGGTATCTTTAAACAAATTATTTCATACAGATTTAGTTTTAAATTGCAGTACATTGAGTTAACTTGAGCATGTACATGTCACAAACATTTTCTTTGCAGAGTGTGATGTTTGTTCTAGGACAAAAGGGAAAAGGGCTATGAACGATGTAACTGCAGTCACAAAGTACACCAGTAAAATAACTGCACAGTGTAATTATTAGCAGTAACAGTTACAGTAAAAATAAACTGATAATAGCTATATCAGATAATGTGCTAGTGTTTAAGATGCAATGCACCTACAGTGAAGATGCTATACATATCATAGTTAGCACTGTCATATACCAGGAGGCACCTGGGCACTGTGTGCTGGTGTTAAGATGCAGTGCACCTACTGTGAAGATACCATAACTGTCATAGATAGCACTGCCATATACCATGTGGTACCTGGGTACTATGCATTAGTGTTATGATGCAGTGCACCTATGGTGAAGATACCATAACTGTCATGGGTAACACTACCATATAACAGGTGGTACCTGGGCATTGTGTGCTAGCTTACAGTAAAAAAAAAAAAAAGTGAACTTTAAGGGGAACTGTCCTGCCATCATCATCAGCACTGCCATTATGCCACATTTTATCTAGGCACTTTTTGCCAGTATCAGGAGTATACCTATAAAGAAGTTGCCTTATGCCTTGCCATTCACTTTGGTGCATAAATGTACCATGGTCCACACACAAGTAGCCCATTACTGCCATGTAATAATGTCATAATGTGTTTATTTGTTTACTGGTTTCTTAACAAGGTGACTAAGTCAATCAAATGGTCATCTGTATCTGTATATATGTTTTGAAAGTTTGAAACTTCAATAAAAAATAAAAAAAAATTGTTTTACATTTATGCAGGGGGCAAGTCCCCACTGCACCCCTACACCCCCTGCTAATTAACATTTGGG